>NC_050574.1:139076304-139171304 GCF_011100635.1 Trichosurus vulpecula | reverse complement strand
ACTCCTGGATCTATTTTCCAGGTCAGTTGTTTTTTTCAATGAGATGTATTTTGCATTGTCGTCTATTTTTTAAAAAAAAATCTTTTTTTATTATTTCTTATTGTCTCATAGTCATTAGCTTCCACTTGCTCAATTCTAATTTTTAAGAAATTATTTTCTTCAGTGAGCTTTTGTACCTCCTTTTCTATTGAGCCAATTCTACTTTATAAGTTCTTCCCATCAGTGAATTTTTATATATCTTTTTACCATTTGGCCTATTCTGTTTTTTTAAGGTGTTATTTTCTTCAGTATTTTTTGTCTTTTTTCATGATTTTCTTGCATCTCTCTCATTTTTCTTCTCAATTTCTTCTCTACCTCTCTTGATTTTTAAAATCCCTTTTGAGCTCTTCCATGGTCTGAGACCAATTTTTCTTTGAGGCTTTGGATGTGTAGGAGTTATGACTTTGTTGTTCTTCTGAGTGTGTGTTTTGATCTTGTCACCACAGTAACTTTTTATAGTCAGAATTTTTTTTTCTGTTGCCTGCTCATTTTTCCAGCCTATTACTTGACTTTTAACTCTTTGCTAAAGTAGGGCTGTGCTTCTAGGGTGGAGGGCACACTGTCCCACACTTTAGGGGTTTTGGGCAGCTGTTTTCAGAGATACTTCTAGGGACTTGTAAGTTTTCATTTCTTCCAAGGTGGTATGATCTAAGGAGAGGTGTGTTTACTGCTCTTCTGGCCTGTGCTTTCATCTGTGAGCAACCACAAGCACTCTCTTTTGTCTTGGAACTGTGAAGAGAGACCCTGCTTCACTTTGGCCACAGGCTGTGGTGTGCTAGTGCTCCTCTTCGCCCTGGGACTGCCACCCACAACTACAGCCCAGATCTGAGTATGGGCAAAGCAACATAGTCATGTCCCCAGTGCCAGCAAAGAGACCCTTGTAATAATCTGACCAGTTGTTTGATCCCCCTTATGGTTTGTGGGCTGAGAGCTCCAGAAGCAGCAGCAGCAGCTGCCACTGCTTATTCAGTTACTTCCAAGGCTCACTCCTGGTTTGCTGTGGCCTGGGCTGCACTGGACTTCACTCCACTCTCACCCTGGTATGACAGATCTCTAAGTTATCTTGGGCTGGAAAATTGTATCATTCACTCCATCCTTTTGTGGGTTCTGCTGCTCTAGAATTTATTTTAGGGCATTATTTAAAGTTGTTCAGAGGGATTTCAGGGAGAGCTTAGCAAGTCCTTGCCATTTCTCTGCCGTCTTTGTTCCACCCTTCTGTTTTATGATTTAAGAGTTCATTTTCTTTTCCTGAATTATTCGGAAAGTATTATTGTGCCTTCAAATTCTAATTTATGGTCGATATCCATTAATAACATGTTAACACTTCTATGGCATTTGATTTTGAAATATTCATTTTGCGGAAAAGAATTAGTACTGCTTTTTGAACATCTGTTTTGTCCCTGTGGTTTTAGTAGTAGAAGATGAAATGCTTTCTTCTTAATCTGAATGCTGGTTTGCTTTATTTTTTGATGCCACTTTAGAGAAATTCACTGTCCGGAAATTTGTTCACTTCATTTTTTTATCTCGCCATCACATTTGGTTCCATTGGTTTGTCACAGGGGGAAGAATACCTCAAAATTAATCCTTTGAGGACAGCACAGTACTGTTGCTGTGGAAAAAGCTAACTTCTTGGTTTCAATTTCATTTGTCTCTGACATAGAGTTTTGGTAACCCCCTCTAGTAAACACTTATAGATAGTTTTTTTTTAATTACTAAGCATTTATTTTCTCCTCTGCCTCTGATGGAAAGAAAAAGAAGGAAAATCCTTGTAACAAATATGCTTAGTCAAGCAAAAGTAAATTCCACATTAGTCATGTACAAGAATATGTCTTATTCTTCATCTTGTATCCATCACCAGTCTGTCAGGAGGTGGGTAGCATTACTTCATCATCAGTTCTCATCATTGTTGGCTGTTGCATTGATCTAAGTTCTTAAGTCTTTCAAAGTCTGTCTTTACAGAGTTATTATTACATAAACAAAATTCTTCTGGTTCTGCTCATTTTACTCAGTTCACATGAGTTTTCCCAGGTTTATCTGAAGCCATCCCTCTCATTGTATCTAATGAGTAGACAGTCTTCATGAGTTGTTGTGGCTAGAAATACCATGTTGTGGCCATCCTTCTGGTCATAAGTCTTTGAACTTAGTCCTCTGATGATAGTTACAGTGTATTGCCTAGCCTATAACCAAGAACTTTCTAATTTAGTAGTACATTGGAGGTACCTGCACTCCTGGCATATAGCCTTTGAGAATCTAGGTCACTTCCATACCTCAGTGAGGCATCAGAGCAGGACTTGTCAACCGGCAATCACAACTTCACAGAACTTAGGTAAAAACTAGGTTTATTACACGAGGAATGAACACGTATGTTGAACCCAAAGAGTTCACAATCCATACAGAAGTTTGCATATTTATGACAGTACAACAAAGAGAAGAGGAGACACAAATCTTTACCTAAAGGGATATCATGGTCTGCTTATCTGCAAGGGTCCCAGCTGCACATGCAGTTTCTCAGCCTAGTTCAGACTGACTAGCACCTGTCTTGACTTCCAAAGACACACACAAGGAGTCTAGTCTGGGATGCAAACAATAAATTTTTGTTAGCCCAGGATGGGGCTTCATCCTTGACATAGTCAGGGTCTCCTGCATGCTCTGGGTCCAATGTTTCTGGAAAATATGGAAACTCAAAAAGACAAGTTCAGGGGACCTCTTAATATTCCTTAACCGACTTTAGAAGAGGAACTTAAGACTCTCTTGCTTTATTTATTTTGTCATGCATTGAAGAGTATACTGTGTTCCTTGACTTTATGTTCATTGTCACTTGCAGGTACAGTGACAGCTGCCAATGCCAGCACACTCAATGATGGAGCAGCTGCTGTGGTTCTGATGACAGCAGACGCAGCTAAGAGACTCAATGTTGAGCCACTGGCAAGAATAGCAGGTGAGAAATTTTATGAGTATGTTATCTCCATATAGCTGTGAACTGTTAGCAAGAAGTCATTAACCAAATCTTTAATGACCTCTATGAAATTGGTTTTATTGTTGGTAATGGGTTATAGTTTGAGTTAACTTATGTTATATCGAATTCATTGAGGAGAGATCAGGATGTAGACTTAGCAGATATGTTTTGGCATATCTGTGGAAATGGCTTGCTTTTTTGGCACTTCCCCAGCTACGTACTTACTAGCTTTGCTTTTCTCTTCCAATCCCCTTGTTCAGAAAAGCTACAGAATTCAATTCTGAGCCTATATCTCACATTATTTTGCTTTGTTTTCTTGAATAAGCCATTTTATCTCCTTTAAATCTCTAGAAATTATCCCCTTTTGTTTAATCTAGCTTGAAGATATTGCTGGTTCAGGTTGCATTTTGTGCTTCATCTTCTTGAAGTTCAATGTTAGACTTAGAACATTTAAAACCATAATTTTGTCACAATATCTTTCAATTCTGGATATTTAACATTGACCCCGTATGTGATATTTTGTATTCTTTTGCACTAAGTAGAAATAAACTTTAAAAATTTGATTTAGACTTGACTTTTTATTCTTTTGTATCAGATTTTTAACTTCACCTGTAGTATCTTTTGATTTTTAGTCCAGATGACACATCTAGTGACTTAGTTTTCTAAAGATTAGAATATAGTGTATTATAATATTTACTTTCCTAAATAATCACAATTTAGAGGAGTGTGCTGATTTACGTATTTTATAAAAGGTTGGCTCTTGTGAACCACTGATAGTAGTTATTGGATATATTGGATATATTACCCATTCTAGTGGGAAAGAAACTTATATTCAATGATAGAAGATGTATTATTTTTAAATCTTTATCTCTGACTTTTATAGCATTTGCAGATGCTGCTGTAGATCCTATTGATTTCCCAATTGCACCTGTTTATGCTGTATCAAAGGTAAGAGCATGGGAACATGAATACTACTTGAGTAATAGTTATGCTTTTGGCTTTAATGCCTTGCTACAATTATGCAGCAGTGACCCATTACATTGTGTGTTCCTTAATTTGCCTAGTGCCTACTTGTTCTGGTTATTTTAGAATTTCACACATGCATACATATGTGAAATAAATACATTACAACACCTCAATTTCTTCACCTATAAAGTAACTAGTTTTTTTTCTTTTTAATCCTTGTAAATTTTAAAGTTAAAAAAAATAAACTGAACTCTCCCTTCTATTTGGATTGCACCTTTGATAACTATTATTCTTTTTGGAGAGAGATTTGTTTCTGTTACTATAGGGATACCATTGCAAATTAATTCTTGGAAGTGATTTAAAGTCATCTGTCTTCACTGAGAGGCATTATGATGTAGTAGAACACAAAAAGAGCAGTTTTAAGACCTTTAGTCTTAAAATACTTTGAGTATAGGTGTTGCCAGAAGCTGTGTGACCTTGGGCAAATTGCTTTAATTTGTATGCTGTTTCTTAAAATATAAAATTAGCATAATAGCACTTGTGTGGATTAAGTGAGGTAATATGCCTGTAAGTTCTTCGTAAAATGTAAAGTGCTATATAAATGGAAGGCATTATTATTTACTTTATAGATTATGATCTTTTATATCTATAAGATCTGAAAATCAGTTGTTATGAATTATCTTGAAAATTTAAATTTCAGGTTCATTTCACCCTTCTGCTCAGCTTATTTATTTTTTTGGCTATTGCCTTTGGCCTTCAGGTAGTGTAGTATATTCCCAGGGAATGAAAATGAATTTGAATGTTAGCCTAAACCAGGCAGGTTACACCTTTTGCCTAAAGGATAGTACAGTGTATTCAAAATGGCAAGATATGGTGGGGAAGTTATTCAGTGATAGAAAAAATGAGGAAGAAAGCCCAGACAGGTTAGTTTCTTGGCCCAAAGTCATACACCTAGTATATGGAAGAATTGGGATTTGAGTTCATGCCCTCTCATACTAAATTCAATATAGGTAAGAACTCAGGAAATTCTTTTACAGGATCCCTGATTTCATTGATGAGGATCTTTATTTCACTGAAAGATCATATTCTTACTGTGTCTTACTTAGCTAAGCATGGTCATTTTAAGTTGTTTTGGCAAAAAAAAATTAACTCTGTAGTCCACCTAGTGATGAACTAATACAGACTTAGTAGAAGAGCAAGTAGGTAGCACTTTGGGGTAGAGCACTGGCCTTGGAGTCAGGAGGACCTGAGTTCAAATCCCGCCTCAGACATTTTACTAGCTGGGTAACCCTGGGCAAGTCCCTTAACCCTGATTGCCTCAAAAAAAAAAAAAGAAAAAAAAAGAAAGAAAACGAAGGACAAACTTACTAGAACTGGCTTTTAGCCAACAAATGTAATTTTATATATGCATATTTGAATTAAAAAAGGGACTGCATAGCTGAAAATGGTGGGATCCAGTGGTGGGATTCAAATGAATTAACAACCAGTTCTTCATCAACCAAGCCGAGGCACTGTACTTGCCATGATGCAGAGGGAGCAGGCCCTGCCCCTGCTAACAACCTGTTCACAGAGCTCAACCTAAAATTAGGTACTGTTTCTACCAAACCATTGCAAACCGTCTGAATCCCACCACTGAGGAAGTCCATCGCCAGGTTGCTACTTGAATCTTTTCTGGCTTGGAAAGTCCTTTCGAAGCTTGTGTCTTAGAGAGTGAGGTAGTCAAGTAGAACTTGTAGAGGGGGAAAATGATCCCCTTTCAAAAATAAATCTCAGACACATTTATTTACGTGGACATCTGACATAGTTTTCCTCTAGATTGTTATGTCTCTTGAAGTCGTATGAATGGCTCCAGGCGTTTCTTAACATTTGTGCAATTTCTCCACCTTCAGTTTGGAACTGTTTTCTAATTATCTTCCAATATATTCTCACTCTCAAGTGACTCCAGATTTCTGGGTTATGAAATTGTTTCAGCCTTTGCTTGTGCACTGGACTGTTAGGACTAGATCTAGGACACCTGCTTTATTGCCTACAGTTTTCTTTTACCTTTTGGAGCTAAGAAATGAATGTCTTCAGTTTGGTTTGGGCAAGGAGCTAAAAGACTCCTTTGGGTTGTAAATCCATAGAAATAATCAGAGTGAATTTTGGTTTCATTACAATTCTAGGAACTAAAATTATGATTTCTCCTTTGGATAATTATCATGTTCGTAAGCCATCACTTAGCAAGCTAGTTGCATATTGTTAAGACTTTTATTTTTTAAATTGGACTGGTGATTTCATTGTGATAGGGACCTTTTAGTAAGCAACTACCTTTCCCAATACAGTTGGGCACCTGCTACATATAGTGTCACAATATTGCTTGGAGCACTGATACATTAAGTAACTTGTTCATGGTCACACAGCCATTATGTGTCAGAGGCCACACTTGAACCCTCCCAGTCTTTGTGAAGCTGAGGCGAGCTTTATGGACTATACCATACTGCCTCTCAAAACTATTTTAGTAAACACAAGTTAGAGCAAAATATGCCTATTTAAAAACCCAAAGTTCAAATATGAATGCATAAATTAAGATCTTATGGCTTGCCAAATCATTTGAATTTATAATTTGTTTTCAGCTTCTTGAAAGATCAGGATTGAAAAAAGACGATATTGCAATGTGGGAAGTAAATGAAGCTTTTAGTGTAGTTGTATTAGCAAATATGAAGATGTTGGATATTGATCCCAAAAAAGTGAACATCAATGGAGGCGCTGTTTCTTTGGGACACCCAATTGGGTAGGTGAAATTGTTGTATAAAACACATTCTGTTGTATTTACTCTGCATATTCTTGGCTAGTTTCTGTGTTTCAGTGTTTCTAAAGTTTTATGCTAACCATTTGAGAGTGAAAATGCTAAAGCTGATGAAATTTAAGTGGATTTATATATTTGTGATTCCTTCTTTGCTAGTGGGGTTGAGAATATTTGCTATCAACAATGACTGAATAATGAGGATTTTGCTTCCTGAAAAGTATGGAGTGCCTAAATAAAATGAATAATGGTTGCCTTTGTACCATTGCATAGTAATTGTTATGTATGTGCAAAGTACAGGTTGGTCTTCCTAGCAAAAGGAAAGGTAAAAGGGCTTGAGGAACAGCGCTTCACTGTTTAGGTTATTAGGGAGAATTAAATGTTGTTTGGAAAGAAAAAAAAAACAGAAGAAATGCTTCAAAGCTATATAAAAACATGATGCTGAAGAGTCCAAAGGGAATCCTAATCTAACGCAAGAAGTTGTAGGTTGGAAGAATTTTGTCCACACCTCAATACAAATGTGCACAAATTTATCCTAGCATACTACAAAGGAGGAAAAGACCACTGAATGTTAGAGCTAAGTATTATGTAGCGTGAGGGTTGTATCCCCTGCCGTAAGAGAGTGATCTGGAATATCTGAGAAGGAAGCGGCTGCTTATACTTTGAAAAATGATTGTGAATACCCAAAAGTTGCATCAGGAGAGAGGCTATTAAAAAGGGAAGGAGTAAAGGAAGAAGGGATTAATTGGTGCTAGTTGGTGACTTTGCTAAAGAAGTGCTTATCTAATGTTAATAATAGGGAAGTCTTCTCTCTTACCAAGACACACATCCAGGATGTGACTGAGATATCCACTTAAATACCTGTTAAAGATGAGTGACCACTACCTGCTTCTGGTGATTCATTTGAGGAAAAATGATAGAACTTAGGAAGTTCTTCTAAGGATTGTGAAGTCATCAATTGATAAACATTCATTAAACTTCCATTATGAATAAGGAAGGCACTGTGCTTGTTACTAGGGTTATAGATACAAAAACCCAGTCCCTTCAAAGCACAGCTCAGGTGCCACTTCCTACATGATGCCTTCCCTGAATCTTTTAGTGCTCTTTCTCTTCTCAGATTACTATTTACTCCTTGTTTACTCATCTGAATTGTATTTCCACCTCCACCCCAGAATATAAATGCTTTAAATCAACCAGAATAATGATTTTATCTTACTCCAGTTTTTATTCATCTTTTGTTTTCATCACCAGAATTTCCCTGAGTACCTTCCCCTCACCTTAGTCTCTAAGCAAGCCATCCTGTGTAACAAATAGTATTTTTAAAAGCCAAAAATAAAGGAAAAAAAAACAGCAAATATATGCAATGTACATTTGTAGAACTCCCACTTCTGCAAAAGGGTGTGGTGGGACTGTATCTCATCTTTTTTTTAAGTCATGCTTGTTCTTTATAATTTTGCAACATTCACTTTTGAATTTTTTTGATGGTTGTTTTACTGTAATTTTTCTTGGCTCTGGATCAGTTCATGCAGCTTTCCATGTTTCTCAGTAGTTATCACATTCATAATTCAGCATAGTAATATTCTATTTATGTACCAGTTTGGCTTTTTCCCAATTGATGAGCATCTATTTTGTTTCTAATTCTTTGCTATCATAAAAAGTCCACCTATAAATATTTTGTTGCATATTCTTTCCTATACTTTCCTTGAGGCATAAGCCTAGTAGTAGAATTTCTGGGTCAACGGATATGGCTTTTTAGTCACTTTATTTGCAAAGGATTCTTGTTCAGGAATGGGTTTGGGTTACATGGTCTCTGAGGTTCTGTTGGTAGAGAAATGGAATTACTTTCCTTTATATTTTGAAACTGTTCTCATATACAACACATTCTTAGACTTATCTTTCCCCTTCTTTTTGGGTAACACAAAAATTACTAGAGTAACTTTATTCAGATGCATGGACACTTACCTGTCACTTACCCAAATAATAGCTTTTGTACCTTAGAAAATTCTAAAGTACGTGAATTATGGATATTAATATGTGAAATTAAAACTAAACTTCTGTGCTTTAGAAACATAATGCTATATAAGAAGAATGAAAATTTTTTTTCCCCTTTTAAATTCTAGGATGTCTGGAGCAAGAATTGTTGTTCACATGGCCCATGCCTTGAAGCAAGGAGAGTATGGTATTGCAGGTATTTGCAATGGAGGAGGTGGTGCTTCTGCAATACTAATCCAGAAGTTATAGAATAATGCAGCAAGTACCCTCACCTGTATTTGTGATCAGTCACCTGTATTTGTGATCAGAAGAGATCAATCAGTTAGTTAATAGTTAAGGGTGTGAAAAGGGACAACTTTTCTGGATGCTGCACAGTATCCATGTATAGCTTAAATAAACAGTTTTCTTGTCCTCAGATTTGGTAATCTTAAGACATTTTTAGCTAAAAAAGGAATCTCTAAAGCCTTTTCAATTTCGAGGAAGATGATCTTGGGCATGATTGTTGAACTGAAAAGTATTCAACTTTAAAATGGATTCATACTTTTCAAAATCCTGCAGTACCACAGTGGTGGGAGTATGGATGAGTGCCTTCCAAAAAGCCCGGAGTTTCTTTTTGGTAAAATAGATGTGAACTGACCTTTTTCTTAATTTTTTCACTATGTGACATATAATTATTAGTCTGTATCATTGATATACCTTTTGTAATTAATTTGATTAGAAATTAAATGTTTTTCAAGAAATTGGGCCAGAGCCAACAGTGTTTGACTAGAAAGTTGACAATTAATCCAGCCTACAATTTAATTCTCTTTGAGATCTACCTCTGTATTAAATACCATTCTTAAAGTCTTCTCTAAGCTAGACCTCAGGCAGCTAGAGTGCCAAGCCTGGAGTCAGGAAGATCTGTGTCAGACAATAGCTGTGTGACCCTGGGCAAGTCACTCAATCCTGTTTGCCTCATTTTCCTCATCTTTCAAAAGAGCTGGAGGAGGAAATGGCAAAACACTCCAGTATCTTTAAGAAATCCCCAAATGGGGCCATGAAGAGCTGGACAAGATTGAACAACAACAAAAAAGCCAGACATGGGCTGAGTTTCTTAAGTTGTTTCTTTGGCCTCTCATGCACCTGCTGCTACAGTGTAGGTGAATCCTAATGTGTCTTACTCATGATTTTTTATATACATTTCAAAGAACATACTCTAGTGGCTTTAACACTAAATAGATTCTTTAGTTATTATATGCAGTTAATAGATACAGGCTTGCACGTTTAAAACTCAGTAGGTCTGGGAAGATTTATGGTGGTTATTTGTCTTCACAGGTAGTATATAGCAGGTGTATAATCCTCATGAGCTAAGCCAGTGTTTCCCAAATATTAGTTTGTGGAGTACTGGCACTAAGCCATAGAATCTCTCATCAGATATCCTTATTTAAAAACTGATTCCTTTTCCTTACCTACTTCTGAGCTCATAAAAGCCAGCAGGGTAGAGATCTGGGAAAACTAGCAACTTTTGCCAGTTAGAAATAAGAGTTCTAATTTGTAAACAGCAGTCTGGATTCCACAACATTCAGGAGACTGCTGGCAAAATAAAGCTACAATGCATAACAGAATAAACACAGCATTACTTGGGCATGAGGATATTGCATCAAATGGTAAGAGGAAGTTAGAATAAACAGTATAATATGGGGTGTCCCAAAAGTTTTAGTGCAGTTTAAAGTATAAGATTTTTGGGACATCCTGTATTCTGAACTCTAGCAGGGTCAGTTTACAGAATGACTTAATCAACTTGTTATGCCTAAAAGCAGGTCATGAGCTTTGTCTCTACCATAAAGTCTGTTGCTTCCAGATAGAAATAAAAGCAGATGTTCAGAAGAAACCAGGTGTCAATAAATAAGTCAAACTTTTGAAAATTAACCAAAATATTTATTCAACCCTAACGGTAATGCAGTGTCAAGTAACAGAGCTTATATAAACAGTAACTGCATAATATTTAGTTCCTTAGGAATCTTCATATTACCACATCAAACAAATTTTTTACAACACAAAAGTCTGAAGTAAAATTTGAACATGACAAACCAATTAGTGCTAGTGAAACAACTTCAGCAAATGGTTACCAGATAGCGAAATAGGTTTTTATGGCTCAGTGTAGAACATACTTAAAGAAAGCTGCATTAATGTCAATATTGGACAACCCTGTAGGGGAAAAAAAATCTACATGGTTTAAGTTGAACCACAATAGGAAGCACTTTAGAGAATGCACTTTACATCAGTAATATCCAGGCACAATAGGTTATATGCTTAATTAAGATTTTGTTCTCAGGTAAAGGTTTAAATTGACCCTTAAATATGACAGGTTGTTATCACAAACGAGGAATATAGCTCTCTAATGCGTTCTCTATATAGCTAGGAAGGTATGGAGAGTTCATCATTGAACTGACCTGTAGATATCTACATATGTAGACACCTAACACTGAAATAGTTTAAGGAAAAAGAGGAAAAAAAATAAAACTGTATCTACAGATTTTGGAAAACAATATTGAAATGGATGTGGTTCTGTAAGATAAATGCTACAAAATAAATCTCAACACACAAGCTCTCAATATTGGATATAAGATTTAAATAAATGAGATTTGGCCACTAGATTGAAGACTTTTCTGAATTAGTGCAATTTTTAAAAAGCCCCAGTATTGGGGGGGGGGTCGGGAGGGGGAATATGTACATTTTGGGGAACTTTCAACTACAAAAGCAAACTTTATATGGCTCAATAGTCTAACCATTTAAGGTTTTGTAAAAATCCCTACACACAACAGATCAAAACACTAAATATCTTATAAAATTCTCCCTCTCTAACTAAGAGACCAGAATGACACCCATAAGGGATATTTAAAGCTCTTGTTTCTCCCTGTTTTTTTTTTAATTATTTAAAAAAATAATCAGGAACACAACCTTTAAAGTGATAACAAGGAGGGGTAGAGGAAACACTTTAAAAAAAACCCCATAAACCTATCAAACTCTTATTCTAAGGCCTTACCTATAATTTGTTTAATGGCTAAGTCTTAGAAATGTCTTGTTAGACTGACTATAAACAATTACTTTTTTTCCCAAAGAATTAAATGAAACTATTCTAAAGGACAAATCTGTGAATTGGAAATTGGTTGGTAATCAAAAAACAAAAAACCAAACCAAACCAGGCTTTTCAGAACATTTAGTTAATTGAAATTCAATTTCAATACACTTTACACAGTATTTACAATATGCAACTGTTGTAGCTGTACAGTTTTGCAGATTAATGGCTTTATACTTCTGCAAGTGCTTTTTCCAAAATAAAAATATACTAAATCAAGTCTATGTACAAACTAGCAAGCTGCTTTAGAAACAGCATGATATAGCTGTAAAGTGTAACTTCAGTGCACTGAAAGTGCAGTTCATGCTCTCAGATTTTTCCTACTCATAGTAATAAATTGCTAATGTTCTTAATAATTTAGAACTCTTATTCGTCATAATGCAAAGACAACAAAAACTTGTCCACATCCATTCCAGCAGGAAATGAATTAGGTAGCTTCTTTTTCTGTTGAGAGAAGAAAAATATGTTAACTAACATCAGATTCACATAACCACAATGAGTCTCAGCCTTCCTCTTCAGTGTCCTATGTTTAAATGCCTTTTTTCCAAATGTCAGAAAAATGCTAAATTACTTTAGATAAGCAGTTTTATAGTTATATAAAAATAAATACAAGTTTATAATTATTTTATATAAAGATTTCATATAGTAATAAATGTATATAATTTTTTGAATTCTAAATGAACTCATCCTAATGATAATAATCATTACCTGTGTGACTTCCTTGCCTGTAAAATGGGGATAATATTCCCTGTATTATCTAATTCAAAGGGCAGTTGTGAGGAAAACAGAAAGCACTTTTTAACAATTACAATGGTAACCACTACTTTCTCTATATTATTAGGAATGATTCCCTGTGTATATAATCTTAACTTTTTAAAAACACTCAAGATTTGAATTTAAAAAATAGCATGAAAACATTTCTCACAAAGCATTTTTTAAAAGTTGTTATCACTGTTGCTGACCCATATGATTTAGGAAAATTGGATACAAAATAATAAATAAAAATAAAATTGGAAATACCATCTGTGCACCTCCTTTCTAGTACATTGAAGGGCTAAAATGTTTTAGATAAATGGATATTTGAAAGAAGTAATGTGCCACTTTTTTGGGGAAATACATATAGGACAATTTACAGGGACAGCACACAGTAAGTTATCAATTGGATAAATGAACAAATGGATATGGAAGTCAAGATTATAAGGTGTCAGAAAACTTAAGTCTTAATCCTAGTTCTACTTACAGTAACACATTTGATTAATGTAGAAGGTATTATGTGCAGTTAGTATGTAATTATTAAGATAATGATCAGCTAGATGAATGGACATCAGTAAAGCAATGGAAAACTATTTAATTTGCATCTCAAAGAAAACAAAATAATAAACTTTTAAAAAGCTTTCAGACTTGCCTTAATTTTTTTCTTTTTTACTGGCACCGTTGAATTTGGAAGATTTTTACTGGAAGAACGGGCAGTTCGGTCACACTCATCTAAATCTTCTAGTTTCCTTTTTTTGGTGGTGCTCCTTGAAGATCTAAATTGCTGTGTATTATCTTTGAGAGGTTTTGAAGTAGTCCTTGAGATAGCAGCACGCGAGAGAATCATTAAAGTATGAGCTGCCATGTTTACACTATTTTCACTCCCTGTTTCACTGGCAGGGCTACAGGCTGGTAAATCTGGAGTGGCAGGAGGGACCATTCCCTTGGGAGTGCCACTCTCATCACTGTAACGTCTGTTGGTGGGAGTCTGGATGCTGTCACAGGGTTCTTCTCTATGTTTCTCCCCAGTTCCTGATCCTGGTGTCCGAGGCACAGGTAAATCCCCAGTACTGGGGAGTCTGTTTGCTGGGCTGTGCCAATGAAGGTCATGTAATTTTTCTACACTGTTTTTAGTTAGAGGGCTGGCAGATTTATTAGTCTGTTCTCGTTTTAGCTCCTTTGAAGCTGTCCCTGTTGAAACAGTGTTTTTAGTGTTTGAAGATGGCCCCTGTTTTTTAGTCAGTTCTTGAACTGAAGCAGTAGTTTTCTCATTCCATAGAGGACTGTTCTGATGCCCATTTGATAATTTGATGGCTTCCTGATTCTTCTGCCTTTCCACATCCCTTTGTAGCTCATTCTCCTTATTAGCTGTTGCTTTATGAAAAGAATCAAGAACCAGGCCAGCCAGTGAGGTCTTTTTTTCAGGTTGTGTTTCTTTCACAGATGTATTTCTACTGCTGGCAATTTCTGACTGTGATAAAATCTTAGGCCCAGAAGGTTTCTCCCTCTCTTTTTTGACATTAAAAGAGGATTTTACAGTGGAGGATGACACAGTGGGAGGGTCCACGGTAACAAAGGGAATGTCATTCCTTTCTTTGTTTTGAGACAGTGTTTTGTTGTTAGACCCTTGGATGTTGACTCCAGGAGAAGTATCAAAGCAGAGCACACGCCTGTGACTTTCATGTGGTTTGCCAGTAGCCACCACTGTGCTCTCTGTTGAAAGGGAAACTGTGGTATCTTCTAATTTCTTCCCAAGATCTGTAGCCAGATTCTTTTCAGGAATTAGAGTTCTGTAAAAAAGGAAAAATATTTCAGCAACAAAATGCTACCATTTAAATAACACAAATATAGAAGAAAACATTTGTGCTCACCTATGTGTATGAAAACCAATTGGATGGCTTAAAGAATCTCCCAAGCTGGCTGTCAACTTTCCTGGAACTATTAAAATACAAACAATTAAAGACAGAAAACATCCTTTGGAGAAATTATACCCACCTGTAAGAGAAGAGATTGGTGATATACAACTGAAATATTTTCTACATATTATTGGCATAGAGTTTTCTGAAGAAACAAACACATGCACAGACTACTTTGAAACTAGAAGTCTACTGACTGAAGAAAACTTTACCCTCTAGCTTTAAATTCTCAAACCCACTTAAGACCAAGTCCAGTGACCTTGGGAAAGTTCTCTTGTGATAAACTTGAATACATGATTAAATGAAAAGTCAAAGTAAACACACTGCTCTGGGCAGGAGAGGTGTTTATTTTTAAAAGTGTGTATTTAATCTTAAATACTATTTGCTAATAAAAAAATTGTTAATGCCTTGATAAAGTGAATTCTGTTAACCTAGACATCTCTTCTCCTACCAGGCCTGCTTAGCACCATAAATAAAGCAAGAGACACATACTAAATGTAAATACATTGGACTTATTTTAATTATATGTTAAGTATTTACTCATTAATTTGCTAAGAAATAGCAAATTATGTAGATTAAGAAATATTTAAATATTAAATAAAATTAAATATTAAATATAAAGCAAAAGACATTATATATATTGTGTAGTTTGGTTTCAGGTACTGAATCAATAAAATATTAGGTACTAGATTTGAAGTGGGAGTCCATGGTTTTGATTACTAGCTTTCCTACTTATTATCTATATAATTTTGCCCAAGTCAATTAACTTCTCTAGGCCTCAGCTTCCTCATCTATAAATAAAGGGACTGGACTAGATTACCCCTTATGTATCTTCCAGCTCTAAATCTATGATCTTATAGTAAAAGCCTTAGGATATGCCATGTGTGAAAGGTGGCTTGCAGGGCCAGAAAATGCAGTCAAGTGAAGGGATTTGGAAATTATGTGGGAAAAGTATTAGGGATTGGGAGTTGGGACATTTATAAAGGTGCAGGGGACTGGCATTTATTAATGGGAGAGAGAAAGGACTGGAAAAAGGAGAAATGAGGGGCGGAGCCAAGATGGCGGCTGGTAAGCAGGGAATAGCGTGAGCTCAGTACCGAGTCCTTCCAAGAACCTATAAAAAATGGCTCTGAACCAATTCTAGAACGGCAGAACCCACAAAACAGCAGAGGGAAGCAGGGCTCCAGCCCAAGACAGCCTGGATGGTCTCTGGGTGAGGTCTATCCCACATGGAGCTGGGAGCTGGGAACAGAGTGGAGCAGAGCCCAGCCTGAGCGGCGTGGACCAACAAACAAAAAAACAAGACCAGCAACCGGGCAGAGCATGCCCTAGAGTGCCCTGAATCAGTGAGCTGCAGCAGTTACGAGACTTCTCAACCCACAAACACCAAAGACTGCGGAGGTTAGTGGGAAAAGCTGTGGGAGTGGAAGGAGTTTGCGGTTCGGCTTCCAGCCCGGGGGGCAGCTACGGCGGTTGCTGCTTCCCGCTCCAGGCCCACCTGGTGGGAGGAATTAAGTGGCGGATCAGAGCAGGGGTGCACAGCCTGCTGAAGATCTAAGCCCAGTTCGGGTTGGGGGTTCTTGGGGAAGGAGCAGTGCTGGTGCGGCAGAGCTGGCGCATCCCCCCCAAACGTGGAACATAGAACTCTGTAGTCCACAAGCAGTCATACCCCACTGAAAAACTCAAAGGTCAAGTTAGTTGGCTGGGATTATGGCCAGGCAGCGAAAACGCACCAAGATTCAGTCTCAGACTCTGCATTCTTTCTTTGCTGACAAAGAAGACCAAAACATACAGACAGAAGAAATTAATAAAGTCAAAGAGCCTACAACAGAAACCTCCAAGAAAAACATGAACTGGTCCCAGGCCATGGAAGAGCTCAAAAAGGATTTGGAAAAGCAAGTTAGAGAAGTAGAGGAAAAATTGGGAAGAGAAATGAGAAGGATGCGAGAAAACCATGAAAAACAAGTCAATGACTTGCTAAAGGAGACCCAAAAAAATACTGAAAAATACACTGAAGAAAACAACACCTTAAAAAACAGACTAACTCAAATGGCAAAAGAGTTCCAAAAAGCCAATGAGGAGAAGAATACCTTGAAAGGCAGAATTAGCCAAATGGAAAAGGAGATACAAAAGACCACTGAAGAAAATACTACTTTAAAAATTAGATTGGAGCAAGTGGAAGCTAGTGACTTTATGGGAAATCAGGATATTATAAAACAGAACCAGAGGAATGAAAAAATGGAAGACAATGTCAAATATCTCATTGGAAAAACCACTGACCTGGAAAACAGATCCAGGAGAGATAATTTAAAAATTATTGGACTACCTGAAAGCCACGATCAAAAAAAGGGCCTAGATATAATCTTTCAAGAAATTATCAAGGAGAACTGCCCTGATATTCTAGAGCCACAGGGCAAAATAGAAATTGAAAGAATCCATCGATTGCCTCCTCAAGTATATCCAAAAAAGAAATCTCCCAGGAATATTGTCGCCAAATTCCAGAGCTCCCAGATCAAGGAGAAAATACTGCAAGCAGCCAGAAAGAAACAATTTGAGTATTGTGGAAACCCAATCAGAATAACCCAAGATCTGGCAGCCTCTACATTAAGAGATCGAAGGGCTTGGAATACGATATTCCGGAGGTCAATGGAGCTAGGATTAAAACCTAGAATCACCTACCCAGCAAAAATGAGTATCATGCTCCAAGGCAAAATATGGATTTTCAATAAAATAGAGGACTTTCAAGCTTTCTCAGTGAAAAGACCAGAACTGAATAGAAAATTTGACTTTCAAACACAAGAATCAAGAGAAGCATGAAAAGGTAATCAAGAAAAAGAAATTGCAAGAAACTTACTAAAGGTGAACTGTTTTGTTGACATTCCTACATGGAAAGATGACGAGTATGATTCATGAGACCTCAGTATTAGGGTAGCTGAAGGGAATATGCATACATATATGTTTATTTATATATATATATGGGTGAATGTGTATGTATGTATATATCTATGTGTGTGTGTATATATATGTACACACACACACACACATATATATATAGAGAGAGAGAGAGGGAGAGAGAGAGAGGGAGAGAGAGAGGACACAGGGTGAGTTGAAGATGAAGGGAAGATATCTAAAAGAAATAAAATCAAATTAAGGGATGAGAGAGGAACATACTGAGAGAGGGAGATAAGGAGAGGTAGAATGGGGTGGATTATCTCGCATAAAGGAGACAAGAGCAAGCAGTTCTGTAGGAGGAGGGGAGAGGGCAGGTGAGGGGGGAATGAATGAATCTTGCTCTCATCAGATTTGGCCTAAGGAGGGAATACCATACATACCCAATTGGGAATCTTACCCCACAGGAAAGAAGAGGGAAGAAGATAAAAATAAATGGGGGGGATGATGGAGGGGAGGGCTGATGGGGGTGGAGGTAGTCAAAAACAAACACTTTCGAAAGGGGACAGGGTCAAGGGAGAAAATTCAATAAAGGGTAATGGGGTGGGAAGGAGCAAAATATAGTTAGTCTTTCACAACATGAGTATTGTGGAAGGGTTATACATAATGATACACATGTGGCCTATGTTGAATTGCTTGACTTCTTAGGGAGGGTGGGTGGGAAGGGAAGAGGGGAGAGAATTTGGAACTCAAAGTTTTAAAAACAGATGTTCAAAAACAAACAAAAATGTTTTTGCATGCAACTAGAAAATGAGATACACGGACAGAAATTTATCTTGCCCTACAAGAAAGGAAGGGAAAAGGGGATAAAAAGGGAGTGGGGTGACAGAGGAGAGGGCTGACTGGGGAACAGGGCAACCAGAATATACACCATCTTGGAGTGGGTGGGAAGGTAGAAATGGGGAGAAAATTTGTAATTCAAACTATTGTGAAAATCAATGCTGAAAACTAAATGTGTTAAATAAATTTTAAAAAAAATTAAAAAAAAAAGAAAAAAGGAGAAATGATAAAGGTAAGATACATTAAGAATGGGGCACAAGGGACAGATACACACCATAGAAAAGAAGTACCAATGTAACTGAGCTAGTTATGAAACCAAAGTTAACAAGATTCTACAATAGATTAACTAATGGATTCGAAGTATTAAGAAAATAAAGTAGTGGCTTTCATTTTTGTCAACTCAGATTTTTGTCAACTCAGAAGTAGTACTTGCTTCTGAGGCAGAGTATGGTCCAAGTGTGAATTGTCATGGGATAAAGTTTGTGAGTTCATTCTTTCACAGGGAACTAGGTATTTATTAACTGAAGAACATGGAGAGAGCTTCCTTCTATTTCTGTCTGCTGTATCTGCCCACAGCTTCCCAGTGTTTCAGATATAAACTATGGAAGCCATCTAGTACCAATGCTGGGCTCAGACCCTGGAGGACTGGGCCCTTCTGTATCCCATATCTGGCAAACTCTCACTTTCTGTTTCCCTTTCTGGTGATGCATTACTCTAAACTCTCATCTTTATTTATCTTAGTCTGCTCCTCATCAGCCCAGATGATTACTTCCCTGCCCATTATTTCCACTCTTCCTCTTAAGGAGAAATACCTTTTGCTCATGACTGCCATTCCTGACTATCCTTCTGCTATCATCACTTGCATTATCTCCTCTATTGAGGGCTGTTCTATACATTTACATCTCTTGGTGTAGATTTAAAAAAAAAAAAAGTCTAAAACTGTCATTCACCTTTTTAAGAAGATCAATAACTACACCTATAAATAGCCTTCTATCACCACTCTCATACTGAGACCTCAATATACATGCGTTTGTCCCCTCCAGCACTGACTTCCCTTCGTTGACCTCAGCTTCCATGACCCACATATTCACTCTCCCTCACCTCCCTACAGGGATAGTCATAGCTTAGATTTCACCATTACTCATAACTACTATCTTCAAGGTCCTGAATCCTTCAGTTCTCCTCTCTGATCATATCCATCTTTCCATGTCTCCCTCTGCCATGACTAGTCTTCCCAGGCTACCACCTCATGCACCCCTACTCTGATCTCAGTCCAACTTTCACACTTATCTCCTCAAACCTTCCCATATTTCTTCCCTTTTACTGTTGAGGGTACTATCATCCTCCCCATCACCCAGGTTTAAAAACTAGGTATAATCCTCAACTCCTCATTCTCACCCACCCACGTTAGTCTGCAGTCAAGTTTCGTCAATTTTACCCTTGTAATATCTAAATATGCCCCCTCCTCTCCTCTGACATTGACACCACCATGGTGCAGGCCCTCATCACCTCAAGCCTGGAAGACTGCCAAGAGCTTTTCACTTAGTCTCCCTTGCCTCAAGTCCCTTCCCCTTCAAGTCTTGTTTGGCGTTCAAAGCTCTTCATAACTTCATCTCTTTCTACCTTTCCAATATTCTTATACTTTATCCATCCCTTACTCCCCTGCTCTCTTCCACATCCTGTGATCCAGTGACACTGGCCTCCTTGCTGTTTCTCAAACAAGATACTCCATCTCCTAACTCAGTGCATTTCACTGGCCATCCCCCATTCTTGGAATGCTTTCCCTCATCTCTGCCTCCTGGCTTCCTTCAAGCCTCAGATAAAATCCCACCTTCTTATAAAAGGCAGAATCCCCCTTATTGCAAGTTTCCCTCTGAGGGAATTTATCTTGTCTATATCTTGTTTGTACATAGCTGTTTGCATGTTGTCTCCCCAATTAGACTGCGAGGTCCTTGAGAGTAGGGCTTGTTTTCTGCCTTTCTATTTCTAGTACATAGCAGAGTGCCTAGCACATAGTAGGTACTTAATATTTGTTCTTTGACGGATAACCTAATGGCTGACCAGTTCAACTATAGTTTGGAATCCCTTGTTCCCTTGTCCAATTACTGCCAAAACCACACCCCAATCATTGGGTTAGGGGATGATACCTACCACTCTGCACTCCTATTCAAATGCTGTAGAAAGCTACTAGAGAAATTGGTACACTGAAATGACCCACAAATATTAGTTAATCACAACTAGGCCTCAATGTTGCATGGCAAACCCTTTTTATTTTCCCCTCGCTGACTCTCTATTCATAGAGCTGGGATTCCAAATGTTCTCTCCTCAAGGCCTTTACACACTCCCACCTGCTTTACTGAGAAAATGGAAGTCACAGGCCATGTGTGAGCTTTTTCCTTATTCAATCTGAAAATTCTTCTACAGCATTTTCCCCTTTCTTTTTTTGAATTCTGAGAAAGAAGCTCTTCTTGCTAAAGCCAGCTACTCTAATTCACACACCAGATCCTAATTCCTCTTTTGGGAGCTTTCCCCCTTGCACCAGCAATTTCTCCTTACTTATGAGGCAGCTAGTGGTGCGCCACAGTGTATTGGGCCTAGAGTCAAGAAGACCTGAGTTTAAATCTGGCCTTACTAGCTGTGTGACTCTGGACAAGTAATTTTACGCCTGTTTGCCTCAGTTTCCTCCTCTGTAAAATGGGGATAACCTCTTAGAGTCGTTGTGAGGGCAAAGTGAGATAATATTTGTAAAGTGCTTGGCATAGTGCCTGACACACAGAAGGTGCTATCTAAGGGCTTATTGCTTTCCCTTCTCCACTAATTCCTTCTTTTATCATCTCTACCAACATGCCCAGGATTCCCTCATCCTTAAAAAATCTTAACTTGATCCTTCCATCTCCATCTCAAGCTATCATCCTATTTCTCTTTTTCCTTTCATAGCCAAAATCTCACTGCAACTTTTGACAATGTTAACCTCTTCCTGGTTATTGCTTTCTTCTTGTCTGATCACTCCTTCTTACCTTCCATCACTGACCTCCCTTCCACTAAATATAAGTACTCTGTGAAACTGGTGAGAGCCTTCTTCTCTCTCAGCTCCCATAGTGACCCAATTGTCACTTCTATGCAGACAACTCCTAACATCCAATCCCAATCTCCTCAACTCCAGGCCTACATTGCCAACTACTGAATTTCTCTACTTGGATGTCCTATCTGTACCTCAAGCTTCCCATGTCCAAAGCAAAACTCATCATCTCTCTTCCCCCAACCCCCTTTAATCTATCCCTTCTCTAAACTTTTGTATATCTGTTGAAGATATTACCATCCTCCCAGTCATCCAATGGCAACCTTAGAGTCATCTTCAACTCCTCTCACTACCAAATCCCCATCTCCCCTATCCAACCAAAGTGCAAAGTTTTTGTCTGTTCTAACTCCACTATGGCTTTCATGTCCATCTCCTCTTCATTCAAAAAATCAACAGTTTGACTTCAGGTCAATAAAGTAGTAAGAGTACTGGTTTTGAAGTATGGCCATTACCCTAGCTCAGGCACTTCTCACCTGAACTACTTTAATAGCTCTTTGCCTTCTAGTTTCTTTGCTATCCAATCTCTATATCACAGAGCTGCTGAAAATCATCAAAAAGCACCAAAAGCATCAAAGTTTTAACCATGTCACCCACCTATTAAAAACCTTCAGTGGTTCTCTTGCCTCTAAGACAAAATACATACTCGCTTCCCATATCTTGGCTTCCACCTCTCATTACAGGCTTGTTTTATATTACTTCTTTTCAAACATCCTACATTTAAGCAAAGCTGGCCTACAAGCTAGTCTACAAACTTGGCATTCTATCTTCCTCCACTACATACTTTTTTTTTACAGGCCATGACTCATGCTTGAAATTCACTGTCTACCTTTATCTGTTGGAATCCTTAGTTTCCTTCAAGACTTAGCCCAGGAGCCACCTTTCTTTATCTCCTACACTGTTAATGCTTTCTTGATCCTTAAGTTACTTGGCATTTACTTATGTGTGTATATGTTGGATCCCACTTGTAGAACTTAAGCTCCTCAGGGTCAAGGAATATTTTTTTCCTGTCTCTGTATCCCCAACACCTAAAACAGTGGTTTGTACATAACAGGTGCTTAATGTTTGTTGAATTTAACTGAATTAATCACTAGGAGCTAAGGTTCAATGAGAACAAGTCATGCCAAGTAATGTGGACTAACGACTGGGGATCAATTTTGACAGGTTCAGTTCAACATTTCCATCAATCCCTTGGAATGATAATAGATGGCTTATTTCCAGGTTGTAGATGACAAAGCTGCAAGGGTCAGTTAGACAAAAACTATATAACACCAAATTTAGAAAGAAAATAGCTGTACAAAATACAGCATGGAGGAGACCTAGCTTAATAGCTATGACCACAGTGAAAAAGATTAGTTGACTGAAAGTTCAATGAGTCAGTCTGATGCCACTCCCTAAAAAGCTAATGCAACTTTAGGCTTAACAGATGTATAGTATAAATCAAGGGATGGTATGATTCTGTAATCCGCATTGTGCTGACAGCATTTTATATAAGACATTGATAAGATAAACTGGACTTTGTGTCCAGGAGGGCATTTAGATGGCATATTTCATATGAGGGATGTTTGAAGGCACTGGAGATGCTTGTACTGGTCAATTTTTTTTTTCTAATTTGGGGTGTGTGTTTTGTATTCCATATTTGTCAAGTACCTACTTTCTCCAAAGCACGATGCTAGGGAAAGTTAGATAAGATTTTTTTTTTTCTAATTTGGGGTGTGTGTTTTGTATTCGATATTTGTCAAGTACCTACTTTCTCCAAAGCACGATGCTAGGGAAAGTTAGATAAGATTTTTTTTTTTCTAATTTGGGGTGTGTGTTTTGTATTCGATATTTGTCAAGTACCTACTTTCTCTAAAGCACGATGCTAGGGAAAGTTAGATAAGATAAGGTCATCATCCGTAAGGTGCTTATAGTCCAATAGGGAGAGAAGACACAAATGCTGTACAAAATATGTACAAAATATGGTGAATAGTTTGGTTGGAGAATGGTGTAGATGAATGGGAGAAGGATAAGGTGAGGCTGGAGAAGTTAAGTAATACTGATTGGAAAAGGGCAAAAGAAGGCTCAAACTTTACTCAACATATAAGACAGAACTACTAAAGAGTTGAGAAAGGTACTTCTATGCCTTAGGAAGATTAGTCTGTAATATTAAAGAGGGAAGTGAGTAGCGGAAAAAGTAGTGGCAAGAAGACTTAGAAGGCTAAGAAACAATCCAGGTGGGTGGTAATAAAGGTGTGTATTAGGGAAGTGGCAGCGGGAGATGAAAGGAAGAGACTGAAGAGAGATATTATGGAAGTGGAATTGAAAAGAATTAGTAACAAATTGGAAATGAGAGGTTAAGGAAAGAGAAGTCAGATAACATCAAGATACTGAGCAAGGGAAACTGGATGGAATGGCAGTTGTGATGGCCACTTTGAAATACTTGAAAAGACAATCACACAGAAGAGGCATTAGATATTTAGAACTAAAGGATCTAAGTTATAGGGAGATACAGAAGAGTTTTATAATAGCAGGACTGTTCAAAAAACAATGGGCTGTCTTCTGAGGTAAGAGCTCCAAGTATTCAAAATATTTAGGAGTAGGTGGTGATCTCTAACGGTCCCCTTCTATTAGAAGATTCAAAAAGGATTCTTGGCAGAAAAAAGAGAGTTGCTGCAAACAAGGAAACGCAAAGAATATAAAGCTGACATTACCTAGTCAACTTAAAAATGTACCTGTACTAGGCTTGTTTCTTGTTCCCTGGACCTTTTGAGATTTTGGAGGAACGGGGAGTTTAGGAACACTTCTGTTGCAGACAGGTGCTGCTAAAGGCATATGCAGGACCTGGATGGGAAAAAAATTCACATTAAAGTATGCTTGAAACTTTTCACCCCTCCATTTTTAACCCACATCAAACCAGAAACGTTACCTGTCTGGGAGGGGCTGGAAAAGTATTTCCATTTTGCCCTACTACTGATACAGGAATCATTCCTACCATTCCCTGGAGCACAGGCTGAACTGGAGAGGCAATTATGATGGCAGATCCTAAAATTAAAAATAATGAAGTTTTTTACTTATAATAAATAATCTTAACACTCTGCAATCGATTCTATAAAATTATACTTTCTTCCTTCATCTTCATTTTCTCTTGGAAATAACCCAGAATAACTGTTAACTCAGTAGTAATGGCAAGAGTGGACACAAGAGGTACAAAATGAATATTTTCCTGTCTCCTTTCTTAACATTTTGAAAATCTGACTTTATTGGTGGGATACTCTCCACTGCAGTCCCTCTAATGGTCTTCATGAGTATTTGTAGCTGAAAAAATTTATAACTTGGGCAACTTTTCAGTGATGAACTTTTTTGAATTTTGCTAGACTTGTTCTTGGATATTTCAAGGCTCCTAACTGAAACCTTTCCAGATCAGTAGGACATGAAAGAGTGTGTACTTTGCTGACATAGGCTTTAAGAACCCACATTCGTCTTCATGTCAAATTAAGACATCTTTATAGAACTTAAAGTAGTTTTTGTATTGCTTTCAACCATCCTAAATGCCATAGCAACTATCTTAACTAAATAAGATTTTAGAAATGGAGGATCAAATCACAACAATCCTCTTGAATGAGGTAAGTATAAAATACATTTTTATTTATCTAGGTAGGTTATCACAGTTGGTTTTGAACATGGTGCTTACAAAGTTAAGTCACAAGACTTACCTGTGATTCACCTGTACCTGGTGAAATCAAACCATTGCTACCACCATACCTCAGACTCTGATGGAGGTAGGCCCCTAACCCCTAGAGCCCGAGTAATAGCAGTGACACCCAGATCACCGGCCTTCCTTTTGGCCCGGCCCCAATAGACTTCATCAAGCGTAATGATCGCTCTGGAGAACAGACCTGCCATCCCTGCTGACCAATTGTCATTGATAGAAAGGTAAGCCTAAGCAACAACGTTAACCTTAGACCACCTTCTAGTCTAGGAATTATCATTCGAGGAAACAATCTCTGTGAAATGATCTGGCCACTACTTTGTAGCTGCTGCCGCTTCTGCCGTCTCGATATAGCCACATCTACTAAAAAACTGGAAAAGAAAGTTCTTACCACCAAAATCTTTGCTACTATGAAATGGTCCAACATCAGAAATAGGTGTTTTTATTATGGAAATGACACTAAAGAAGATATATTACCACTTGTTTTGCTGTAGTACCTCATGGACCACAGAGCCTTTCCAACTGACTTGCAACTCCTACCTGTGTTGTTGCTCCCTATTAGAACAAGAGCTCCTGGAGAACGGGGACTGTCTTGCTTCTCTATCAGTATTCCTGGTACCGAGCACAATGTTTTGCACATAGGAAGCACTTAATAAATGTATTCTTTCATTCCCACATTCCATCCACATATGCAGAAAAAACTTTCATAGCCAATGCCATGATCCCAACCAATTAATGTAAACCCATCAACCTTACTGGAAAAGCAGTAAAACACAGAATGGCTTACTGAAATTAGATATCACTATTGAATATAAAAGGAAGCATGCTTATTTAATTATTCAGGGATTAGTAGGCTGTTCCCTATACCTGGAACACCCAATTGATACTTGGGGAACACCACACCAAGTTCTCCAAACTTGACTCATTTTTTCAAAGCCAATCCAAGTTATGCCTGCTTGCTCCTGAATAAGGCCTTCTATTTCTCTGAAGTTCAGCTGCAATTAATTAGAGTCAGTGCCATGCAGTTTCAGCAATTATTTACTATTTCTCCAACTAAGGTAACACAAGCTCTCCAAGGATAGCAACCATGTCAGATGCTTTTTTATTATTTCCTCAGCAGTGGATTGAATGTAGAGATTTATAGCAGGTGCTCAATAAGTATATTAGTTATTCAGTCCCTTTTGCACAGCTTGTCAACACCATCAGGGTGTAAGTGGGAAAATAAAAAGGAAAATTCAAAACATTACACTTTGATAAGCAGCTCTGGAAACAAGTCTGGTTGGAGGAATTAGCTAAAGTAAGACTGTGAATGTATTCATGATGATCCTTTGAGGATTTCATTTACATATTTACTTTATTCCTACTCAATTAAACTCCTATTCCCACCCAACGATAAAATCTGAGTCCATTCCAGAAAGATACCACTGAAATATTCTTAGAATTACCTTGTGAAAAGTTAGGTGATACTGCCTGGTTCACGGCAAACATACTGTTTGATCTTGGAGGAGTCTGTAACTGCTGTGGTGGTGGGGGCTGAGCAGCCATAGGTGTAGAATTGTTAGGTAAAACTACAACATTAGATTGAGTGACAGCTGTTCCCAAGGCTGTTGGATCAGTCACACAGGTAGCTATCAGGATATTACTGGAATTGCCAAAAGTTGTGCTTGTTGCTGGCATCAAAGTTGTGCTTGTTGCTGGCATCAACTGTATAAATCCTCCATCCTGAGAAACACTTGATGTGACAGCTGCTGAAAATGTGCTGCAGTCATCGTTCTGTATGTTATTTGTTACAGAGTCTTTAGGTTTGAGCACTAAAAGGCTCTGTTCTCCCAAGGCTGAGTCCCCTACTTTTTCAGCAGATAAAACAGTATTTGAAGTTTCTTCTGAAGTCAAACATTTAACTAATCCTACATTTTTGACTGGTGATTTTGCTGGAGAAGATAAGATTATAGTAGGCAAGTTTTCTCCAGTGATACTGGAAACAGCATTGTTTAGTTCTGTATCGGTTGAGACAAATGGGTCATCACTGATGATAATTTTGAGTGATACTATATTTGATGGATCTACTTCTGCTGAGGAATCTCTAGAATGTTCATATTCACCAGTACTTTGAGGTTCAGTGTTGATCTCTCCCACTGAAGAACACAGGGATTCTGAAGGAACAGAATGACTGTATTCTGTAGGATTACTCTCAGTGGGGATCATTTCAATTTCTCTACATTCAACACTTTTGCTAGGGGACAGAAGAACAGCACCACTATCTTCTTTTACAGAAGATGATGGCTCTTGTGATTCCAATGCTATTTCCTCTGAGTTGGAGGGCTCTGATGGCAAACCTTTATTTTCCAAGTGACATGGGTCCACTAAAGATTGACTACTAGACTGTTTGCTTGAAGTGACAGATTCTTCAGGAGGGCCCTCTATTTTGTGTTGATCAGACAAATTTAAACCTGAACTTTGAACAGAGCCAGGTAAGACTTTACTCTGGTTTGAAGAATCGTCCCGGCAATCAGAAGGCTGATGTGATTGAACTGGCAAAATATCATTTGTTTCAATTTTATTCTGCTGAATTTCACTACAATCTGGTGACTTGGAGCTATGAAAAATTGTTTTAAGTTTTACAGAATCACTGGGGCTTCCACAAGACTGGCTATTTTGAGATGTTTTTCCAGTTAATGAAATATTCGGTAAAAAATGGTTTGAATTTTTCCTGTGGTCTGTTAAGTTTTCATTGCTTTCTGCTATTCCATCAAGGGAAGCAAACGAAGCCAGAGGCATATCAGACTGATCAGGATGTAGTTCGGATGTGTTTGGGATGTTAGACACTGAAGAGTCTTTTTCAATTTCCAAAGACATTTCATTTTCATTGGACAGCTGATTTGTGTACAATTCTGTACACGGCTCATTGCATTCAGGGCCAGAATTTCCTCTTTGGTTAAAGTCATTCAAATTAGGCACAGATTCAAAGGTGATTTCAAGGTTACAACTCTGTTCAGGAGAAATACATGAGGATGCTTTAAATGTTTCTTTCTGTAGGGTAGATCCCACTGGGGCACACTGTTCTTGGGTTTCCTGTTTCTTAAGATGATCATCACCACCGCCATCCTTCAAGGCACATGCCTCTTCAGTTTGATAGTCAGTACAAAATGGAGGCTCAACAGAGTGGACATCTGCAAAACAATAGGTTAGCTTAGAGGATCACAAGGTAAGGGGATTCAGATGCTGAGGAGGTTGTCTTCTCTACTTTACTAATTACTTTATTAATGAAGATCATCTTTGGCCTAACAGCATAAACCTTGAGAAACTTTTTTATTCTAAAAATTTTATGAGTATTTGTCTACTTTTACCAATAACAATTCTAACTTTATCAACAAATAAGATAAAAATGTTAAAATTCTACCAGACTGTTACTATCTGATATTTGTGTGTGAAATACGGCATCTAGTCATATGCGATGTGTGTATGTGTATATGGTACATAAGTAAGATTCAGTATGCTACCAGCCAAATTACACTTTACCTAGCATCGGTTAAGTTTACCAAAGCACAAAATAATATAATGTTTTGCTTTTTGTTTTTAAAGTTATAAAAAAACTTTGCTGGCCAAAAAAAGCTTTAAGTGGCTTTGAGTATTAATGACTAGAAGACTTGCCCTAACTTATTTCAACACTTTTTTCTTATATCTCCCCTGTCTAATATGTTTAATTTCCTCCAGTCATGCTACTTCCTTATACTGAACTTTTCTATGTCTCTCTTTTCCTCCTTCCCATCTTTAAAATCTTTCTGACTAGCAGCTGAAGCTGCTCAAATTGCTGAAAACTCTGAATACCTAAGGAAACAACAGGGGTAATTTCCATAATAAATATTTATTAAAATCTAATTTATGTGGTTTTATACAATGAAAATTGTGGATTATGCTGCCTTTTAAAAGAAATAACATTGATATAGACAAAAAAAGTATACATAGTAAGTATACACAGTATACAAAAAGTATACATAGTAAGCAGAAATTAAAAAACCTGGAACATATGAAAAGACCATGCTATTTGTATTACATTGTCATATGTACTAAAGTTAGGTGCATATTAGGGCTTAGCAAGCAAAACTAAACAGCTATTTTAGGGAAAGAAGTAGTATGAATTTTGTATTTAGCATACACACACAAGGTCAGGAGCAGTAAGTTTTTCCCTGATCTGAGGAAAAGTTCTAAAGGAAATAGCAACTGTACTCAAATAAAGGAGAGGACTGGAATACAGATGAATTCAAGAGAAACAAAACAGTCTGAGATATTCTGACAAGAAGCTTTGACGAAAGAAGAACCTGGACTTAATCCATAAAAATCTGGGAAGTCATTACAGGGTTTTATGAGGGTAGTATCATTATCAAAACAAAGGTATTTTCCGTGGTGTTGATAAGCTAGGAGGAAGTACTGGATGTATGTGTTCCAAGAGCAGAGAATCTGACTCAAGTTTGACCAGTATCTGTTATATGCTTACTAGGGGCAAGGCACTGTCCCTAGACTGAGTTTGGTAGTACTGCTATAAAGACAAGATTGGCTATGGGAAGCACCATGAAGTAATAATGAAATCTAATCAATATTCAATAAAAGTCCAGAAACAAGTGATTTTCAGACAAGAAAAATTATTATGAGAAACTATAGTTCAATAATTTCATGCTCAAAAGTTACTGTGGAACTAGGTGCAACATTTTCCTTTGGGGAAGAGGGCACCAAGAGGGCTAAAACACAATTTATTTTTACTATCATTGGTAAACAAAATTCTAAATTAAATGACATATAAATTAGTAGTTTTTGGAAAGTGAAAATTAAAATATTGATTGAGAATACCAATAAAGATACTTACTAGATTCCTCGGTTCCAAAAGCGTTTCCAACTGCTAGATTAGTTTCCTCTACTAAGACATTCTGACTGGCTTCCAAATGCTGACCAGAAATGCCTTGTGATACACTTTTATTATTCTTTCCTTTACCTTTTCAAAATAGGAAACAGTTACGTATAACTCAACATTCTGATTAAGTACACACACATTAGAAAGAAAGGAACAATTCATGCTGCTTTAGAAAAGAAGCACAAACTTCAGTTGTGCAGGATATTTTCCTATACCATTTGGTAGATTGCTTTTTTTAACTGTCTAGGGTATTTCATGTAAGTACATTGGTTTCCCCCAAAATAGAAAGACTCTTGAGGGAAGAAATAAAATGTTTTATTGCTTTTGTACAACTTGACCTTGCCTAAAATAAAGCTAGGCTAATATCAGAACTTCAACAAGTACTTGACAAAATTTTCTACAATGGTTTAATAAAAAAAAGCTTAAGGAGTTACAAAGAGCTCCCTTCTCTTATCTAAAGTTTCTTCAGATTAGAGATCATGATTACAATGTATAGTATTTGTTGAAATGGAGCAAAAAGCTTGTTTGAGATGCTCTGACAAGAGGATACTGACTACTAGTGTTCTCTAGAGAAGTGGAAAAAAAATCTCATTATTCTAAACAAAGCAGAACAAAATAGATGAGTTAATTGCCTGAAAGGTCTTACCATAATCGAATAGATCAAAAAGAGCCTGGAATGCTGGATCTGACTCTGTTTGCTCCAGGATATCCTGTATAGCCTCTTCAGACATGTGAATTTCACTCTGCAAAAGAATTCAAAATACAACAATCACAAGTCTAAGGAAAATGAACATAGCAGCAAAAGAATCACTTGCCAGTTCTTAAAAAACTAATGCATTCAAAGAACATGTAGAATACAATACATCTTAAGAAGAATTATATTAAGTCAGCCCAAGCTTAAAATCAGCAGTGACGATACCATTGAGATGGTGTAGCATCAATTAAGTTGGGACTTTTTTTTACTGTTTTAGGAGGATAAATTAATTGTCTTTTATTGAGCCTTACTAGGTGCAAAACCCCGGGCCCAAACCCCTACCTAGTAGGTGCTAAGCCTATGTGGGTGTGAAGCCCTCAGGGTCCTAAAGGGAGTTGCTAAGACCAAAGCCAATAGTAGGAGCCTAAGTTCTAGTTGCTCAGAGATGTTTAATGATGGCTAAAGAGTGTGTAAAAAGAGAGAACAGAGCTATTTGCAGAGGCTCTCACTTACTGGAAGAGTGCTGGTGTGGGACTCTGGGCAGCCGCTGTAAGAGTCTCCCGGCTAGTCAACCCAGATGTTTTCTTGGTAACTATGAATTGTATTTGGTCTGTTTATAATGTATGTTTGTAATTTGTTTGTATTTGCTCTGAAGTTCAGGGTGCTGGCTTTTTCCCCTCACCTAAGTGAATGATATTTGCATGTTGGATTGAAATAAGACTGTTAACTCCTTAACGCTGCTTTCCTTAGTAAAGCAGATCAAAAGAATCTGCACTGGCAGCGTTCTTGTTGTTGGGCTTGTGTTGATTTTTCACCCCCACAGCAGCTGCTAGATGAATTGTTGCAACAGATGGACAAAGAGATACAACATCTCAGGTGCCAGGCACTGTGCTAAGTGCTGGGGATATAAACATATATTTTGTTTTACAAAACTATGCTAAATTTTATCAAGTGTCAAACCACTATTAATCATGGTAAGAAACAGCATACACTCTCAAATCAGATGCTAGCCTTTGAAAAACAAGTTTTTAATCATTACTTTTGATACAAATCTTAAAAAAAAAAACCAAACCCACAAATCAATTTTAAGAGCCTAGAAATGAGTGTTTCCAGAGTTCTCAACAAACTGGTGCTGGCTTTTACAGTGTTTCAAAACACTTCCTACCTTTAGGTCATTTTCCACAGAGAATGCTCCTTTCAAGTGGTTATCATCACATGTATGTCACAGACTTGGAAAATAAACAGCCCCTCCTACTTTGTCATTGTGCTTGTACTACTGCGCTCATTTTAACTTCACTTCCATGTATTTATTCCTTGTGCCTCCAATTAGATACAAAGTTATTTAAGGGTTGCGACGGTGTTCTTCACAATGCCTAGCTTAGTATCTGGCATAAAACGGGTGCTAAATATATTTGTTATGATGGATGCAGAAGAGGCCTCTCCTCCTGAGGAGAGCATTTATATGTTAAAATGAGTTGGAGGACTAGTCATGTAACACAAAGAAAGAGGCGAGATTTAAAAACAAAAAATGAGTAACCAATCTACATAGTTATTTTCAAGGTGGCTCTCAAAAGCTAGTCAAATTCTATTATTTAATCAGTTTCCCTTTTTGATGAGAAAACATATCACTAGTCTAAAGAACCAGTCCTGAAGTAATAATAGGGATAAAATTAAAGTTTTAAAATTGTAAATTTATACGATAACCTGCAAAAATCAGTGGAAACATAAAAAACTCCAATTACTTTATACTCTGTGTACACACCCACACCCACACACCCACCACCACACACACTTATACATGCCTGAAGTCCCAGGATTTCATCAATTGAAGCCTCTTGTTCAGTAGGATTGCTATCTGCTTGCTTGGGTAGCTGAGCAACGTTACTGTCACTGCAACACATAAAAAATACTTTGAGCACAGATTTTAGATTGGGTAAGATATGGTTTGATATTTTGATTCATATCTCACCTAATCAAGAATCTGTTGATATTTTCTGCAAGTTTCTCTTGTAGAGATTTGTTGCTTAGTATTTTTTCTCTGGCATTTTCAATGACCATTTGCTGCAAAAGAAAATATTAGAAATTATTAAGAGGGCACAAAAGGGAAATTTTATAACTTAAATGGAATTACCTGATGTCAACTAAACAGCCAAACTCTAGGATGAGATTCTGAAGTTGGTGGTAACTTCTTCCAAATGCATTTTGTTTAGGGAGCAGCTGCCCCTCAACCCTTCCTGCTAAATGAGACAACTTCCCTTTCACCAGTCATCTATTTTCTCATTGTTTCTCTTAATATTAGATTTTGATTCTATTATGTGATAGAAGAAAACTTGTTCTCAAAGAGACCAAATCTCTTTATGGATTTTAAAATAATATACTGTGAGGAAGAAGGTGTAATGCAATATGAATACTTAATTCATATTTTGGAATTCAAGGTTGAAATGATAGCCATATAACCTCTAATGGTTTCTAACAGTGGATCTCCACAACAGGAAAAGAAACTACTACTAGAGTTACTTAAGGGAGAACTTAAGAATTCTATGACCATTGTTAATAATTAAGAAGTATCAACATCACATTGTTAATCTAAGAACTTAGTGTCACTTGTTTGCAGATTTCTGTACACATTATATCAATGGTCATTTATAAAGTTTTTTAAAAAGACCTAGCATCCATCTCCTAACTAATCATAATGGCTGAAATGATTACCATAGCAAATAAGTAACCATAATTTTTGTAAAGAATATTAAATTTCCAATAATGTTTTCATCAATAAAGATAGTATTTAATCACAATGTCTTCTACAAATACTACGTAAGGATTAAAAGGGGAGCTTAATGAACATAAAACTTTGGAATTATGGTTCACTTACTTTTTCTACTGTAAATGCATTTGGGTCCTGAAAATTCCGAACTGTGGACTGAGGTCCAGAAAATGTGATGTTTTTCCTTTGAGATTCACTGAAATATGTGAAAAACACTTGTATTTAGTCTCGTTAACACTTTTGTACAAACCTTAAGAGAATAAGTAACAATAAATCATTATTTTTGTTATTATCATTATTATTATTACTCTGATGCCTCGCTGCAGCTTTTCATGGGTACGGCAGCAAAATACAAGATCAGATATGTCTCTAGAAGGGTTTTCAGAGAAGGCGGTCGACATACTAACAATATGTTATCTAAGGAATAACCTAGCAGACTTCAGAGAAAGGCCTATTTACCACGTTGATCAGGATAATAGATATTCTGGTCACAACAGTGCTCAAAGGCCATCTCTTAAAAGTTATAAAAGGACTGCATTGGTAGAGGAGGAGTACTCATAGCAATGAAACCACATATTTCAGAAGAATATTACAAAGAAATCATAGAAAAAAAGCACTTATCTACACTTGTCTTCATTGGCATTAGCCTAAGACCATGCATGAGTAGGTTTAGGATCACGGAATTTATAGCTGGAAGGGGCCTTAGAAAGAGAGTATTTAACCAACACCACCATTTTACAGATGAGGAAAAAATACTGAGAGAGTAAATGAGTGGTTCAAGCTCCCATAGATTTAGTAAGAAGCAGAATAGGTTCTGAATGCAAGTAATCTTGATCCCAAGGCCATTCACTACAACACGCTGCTTCCTCAAATAAGGAAGACTGAGGTGGTAGATATAGGGCAATATATCTTTTGAAGTATCCCAAATATGGAATAAAACTCTAGAACCAGACTCTGTATAAGCTGATAAGGCAATATGTCAGTACAGTTCTCAGGCCTGTTTGTGGTCCTGAACCAGCAGAAGTTGTGACAGAGAAGGATTTCGAGATTCTAAAATATACCTTTACCAAGGTGGGATGTCTATCTGCCAAAGGCAGCAGGAAAACCTGAAGGTTCAAAACCAGCCTGCACAACATACTGGCAGACCTGCCAAAGGATTTCAGGTGGCCCTCAAAAAATGTAGGGTTGCCACCACCACGATCCTGTTTGTCATGTGACCCATGACAACCAACCATGGTCAGTCTATCTCTTGTCTAACCTATCTGCAGCCAGAAGCTTACAAGTTATGCAAATCTGGTTTAGAAAATACATGTCTGTGCCTGTTAAAATATCAATTCACATAAAACCCAAATTCATACATTAAGGTGGAAATGTGGCAAAAGAAAGTCCTTGCATATTAGTATATTTTTAAAGTTACCTTACTACTACCATCAAAACTTTCTAAATATTACTAAGGAGGTGACACACATGACCCTTATTTTACAGTTGACAAAAAAGATAACCAGAGAGGCAGAGACAAGAAGGCAGAGAAAAGGCAGTGACTCACCCAACCTCTCCCAAATTCTCCAAACAAATTTAAAATAACACCTCAAAATGAATTCTAGAGTGGCAAAACTGACAAAAGTGTGGGGCAAAATAATATTCCAGCCCAAGACAACTCAGAAGGTTGGCAGTGAAGAGCTATCTCACTGGGGTAAAACAGGAGCTCAGTCCAGTGCACAACGCACCAGACAAGGCAGCAGCAAGGCCTTGTGCCCTGAACCCCTGCATAAGGTGGCCAGCAGCAAGTGACACCTGGCAAAGCCAGCTGCAGGCCTTGGGACTGACTGAATCAGTAGCAGCGACTTCTGGAGCTCTCAGCCTACAGATGGTAAGGGAGATGAGCAACTGATCAGAAGGAGACTACAAAGGACCCTTTTGCTGGCACTGGGCAGCAGGAATTGTTGGACTGTTCACACTCATTTCCAGGCTGCAGTTTGAAGGCAAGGAGGAGCACTAGGGAGCAGTGACCCTGGTTACTGCTCAAGGGGAGAAAACAGTACTTGTGGTTACTCACATACCAGACTACAGGAGAGAACAGAGAACCACACTTTTCCTTAGATCATACCACCTTGGAAGAACCGAAAACTTACAAACCCCCAGAACCAGCTCTAAAAAGCAGCATAACAATTCAACAACAAAAACTCAAAAGAGAACAACACTGTCAGAATGCCTACATGTGAAACCTTACAGGGGATTATAAATTGGTCTCAAGCCCAAAAAAACCTTCTTGGAAGAGCTGAAAAGGGATTTTAAAAGTCAGATAAAAGAGATAGAAGAAAAATTGGGAAAAGAAATAAGAGGTATGCAAGAGAGAGTAAACAGCTTGGAAAGCTTTGGAAGGACAAAAAATTGATTGAAGGAAACAATTCCTTAAAAAATACAATTGGCCAAATGGGGGAAAAAAATCCACTAAAGAAAACAACTCCTTAAAAATTAGAATTGGGCACGTGGAAGCTAATGACTCTATCAGACATCTAGAATCAGTCAAACAAAATTAAAAGGATGTAAAAATAGAAGAAAATGTAAAATATCTCATTGGAAAAACAAATGAACTGGAAAATGCATCCATATAATTTAAGAATTACTGGTTTACCTGAAAGTCATGATCAAAAAAAGACTCTAGACAGCATCTTTCAAGAAATTATCAAGGAAAACTGCCTAGATATCCTAGAACTGGAGGGTAAAATAGTCATTGAAAGAATCCACCGATCACCTCCTGAAAAAGATCCCAAAATGAAAACTCCAAGGAATATTGTAGCCAAATTCCAGAATTATCAGGTCAAGGAGAAAATACTGCAAACATCCAGAAAGATACAATTCAAATATAAAGGAGCCAAAATCAGGATTACACAGGACTTAGTAGCTTCTACATTAAAAGATCAGAGGGCTTAGAATATGACATACTGGAAGGCAAAGGAGCTTGGCTTACAACCAAGAATCAACTACCCAGCAAAATCAAGCATATTCTTTCAGTGGAAAAGATGGGATATTTAATGAAATAGGGGACTTTCAAACTTTCCTGATGAAAAGACCAGAGTTGCATAGAAAATTCTATCTTCAAATATAAAACTCAAGAGAAGCATAAAAAGGTAAACAGGAAAGAAAAAAAAAAACCCATGTTATTTAATAAGGTTAAACTGTTTACATCCTGACATGGGAAGATGATACTTGTCACTCTTGAGACCTCTATCTCTATTAAGGCAGTTAGAAGAGGTATACATAGACAGAGGGTGTGGGTATAAGTTGACTTTGATATGAAGATATAAAAAATAATTAAGGGGTGAAAAAAAGGATTGTACTAGGAGAAGAGGAAAAGGGAAGGCAAAATGGGGGAAATTATATCACATGAAGAGATGCAAAAGATCTATTACAGTAGAGGGAAAGAAGGGAGGGGGGTGAGCATTGTTTGAACCTTACTCTCTTCAGATTTGCTCAAAGAGGGAATAACATAAACACTCAGTTAGGTATAGAAATTTATCTTTATTGGGAAGTAGGAGGATAAAGGGGAAAGAAGGGGGCGGGGATAGAAGGGAGGGAAGGGAAGGCAGACAGGAGGAGAAAGTGGAAAGGGGGGAAAGAAGATTGAGGGAGGCAGTGGTAAGCAAAACACTGGTGAGGAGGGACAAGGTGAGAGAGAAAAGTATAAATGGGAAAAGAGGATGGAGGGAAGCACACAATTAGTAATCATAACTGTGAATGTGAATGGGATGAACTCTCCCATAAAATGGAAGCAGAGAGCAGAGTGGATTAAAAACCAGAATCCTACAATACGATGTCTACAAGACATTAGCAGAGAGATACACACTGAGTGAAGGTAAAATGGTGGGGCACAATTTATTATGCTTCAGCTGAAGTAAAAAAAAGCAGGGGTAGCAATCTTGATCTCAGACAAAGCAAAAGCAAACATATACTTATTTAAAAGAAGTGAGGAAGGAAATGATATCTTGCTAAAAGGTACCACAGACAACAAAATGATAACAATACTAAACATATATATATAGAGAGAGAGAATCCTAGAGAATCAACAAAAAACCTACTAGAAATAATTAACTTTGCAGGATAAAAAATAAACCCACAGAAATCATCAGCTTTTCTATAATAGTAACAAAACCTAGCAGCAAGAGATAGAAAGAGAAATTCCACTTAAAATAATTATAGACAATATAAAATATTTGGGAGTCTACCTGCCAAGACAAACCCACAAACTATATGAACACAATTAAAAACACTTTTCACACAAATATAGTTAGACCTAAACAATTGGAAAAATACCAATTGCTCATGAGTAGGCCGAGCATTTAATATAATAAAAATGACAATTCTACCTAAATTAATTTGCTTATTCAGTGCCACAACAATCAAATTAGCAAAAAATTATTTTATAGAACTAGAAAAAATAACAAAATTCATCTGGAGAAACAAAAGATCAAGAAATATCAAGAGAATTAATGAAAAAAAAAAGGCAAAGGAAGGCAGAGTAGCTGTACCAAATCGAAAACTATATTATAAAATGGCAAATCATCAATATGATTCATGACCTCAATTAAAGTCTATTCTATTAAGTTTTAGCAGGTCCTATTAAGCTCTGTCACCCATTAAGCTTGAAGACTCATCAACAAAGGGATTTTTAACCAGTGATATTTTTTTTAAGTTACAGAATTTCATCAGGATGCTTTCTTTTCTGTTGGTAGTGGTACCCAACCGGACAGGACCGTAGATCCTAGAAACAGATGCTTTACCCAAGCCCTAAGCACACGTGACATATTTATCATTGTTTTTCAAATAAATAGGCCTGGGAAGTTGACTCAGTCCTCCTACTATATCCAGAATACAATTATCTTGGCATAATATCTCATTTTAATTTCAGGTATTAGTGCCTCATGTCAAAAGAAAAGAAGAAAAATAAAAACTACCTTTTTCGTCTTCCAGGAGACATTAAGCTAGAATGAATTTTTCGTTCTTGAGGTACAGGAACTACAATATGTAAAGAATCTGTAGCTAGGAAAAAATACAAAGAGCCCCATTCAATATTGCGGAAAGACATTAAAAACCTAGTAAGGTGAATAATATGAAAATTTGAGCTTCAAGGATAAACGACACTACAGAAATATGAAGTGTTCTTTTTAAGTTTGATTACCTTCAATATTAAGAGACTCTCTTCTACTGTTGGAAATACAGAAATGTAGGAAAGAATAATGTGGAGTTCTAGATAGGACAGAAGTATATAGGGAGACTTACAAGTGAAATGACACATATTTTAAACCAATTTTCTTCATCTCAAATTGGACTTCTCATAGTTCTCCTTAACTGCCAAGCTCTGCTTCTCTCTCCTTTTTTCCATACTCTTTATTAAATGGCATAATTTTTTTTATTAAGGAAAGAACTAAAATAAATTATTTCAGTTATAAAATTCGAAGGAAAGATTATCAATCATTCTTAGTGGAGGGGAAGCTGTAATATAGCTTTAGCTATCCAGCAAATTCAAGATATGTTATTTTGGATAGTTTACCTGCATAACTGATGCTACCTAATTGTACTCATTTATATCTTCTTCTCTGCTCAACAGCTCTTCATGAAAGGCACTATCAAGAAAAGTTAATTTTTTTTAAATGGACAGGTTACTTTCAATTCTATTTTCATATAGTCAAGAGAAAAACCATAAATTTTCCCCATGATAAGCATCAAGAAGTAATTTTAAAAAACAATTTAGGTATTTATATATATATAGATATAAAGATATATATATATAGATATATAGATATACAGATATTGATATCTATATAGATATCTATATCTATATATAGAGGACAATAATATCAGAGCTCTATCAACGATAGGAAACAAAATATTGAAACTTACGGGCAATGTTGTCAGGAGGCTGTGAAACAAAAGCAGAATTTGTTCTGAACTGGGTTGTATTTTGACTTATTGGTCTGATGACTTGTGTAGCTGCTAAAGGAGTAGAACTATATTGTCCTGTCTGGTAGGGCAGAGATGGTAGCTCTGAGTTGATGGGAACTGCCTGAGATGCAAACTTTCGTTGTCGTTTGATTTCTGCAATTCCACTTCTTGTACGTGCTAAAAAGATGAACATTTTAAAAACATGAATGGTAATTCACAAACAATAACCATAAAACTTAATAAAACAATGGCTCAGGAAATACAAGAAATGTATATTATCTGGCACACTGGATCTGAAGTCATGGGGGAAAAAAAGCACTTTTGTTTACTCATTTTATATTGTAAGACAGAGACAAACAAATGTAATTCTACCCTGTGTGTAGTTTAAGCTTCTACTGTAACCTTTTTCTTCCTCATATTAACTCCAACCAAATCTTTCATATGTTATGAGAATTCAATTAAAATCAGTAAATAATTATCCAGTGTCTACTATGTACACTCAACCGTACTCAGTGTGGGTGAGATATAAAGTTCAGGCAACATACTGTCCCCACTATTAAAAGTCCAGTAGGGCAATGTCAAATATACACAAAGACTAACACAAAATATTACATAATTTTATCAGAGACGTCCCAAAGGGCTGGAATAAAGAGATGAATACTGACTAGGGATAACAGTCAATGGAGAAGAGTGTGTTATATGAGTCTAGCTTTAAAGAACAGAGATTCAACAGGTAGAGGGCATTCTAGACACATGGAAACATTATGAGCCCAAAGGCTCAGAGGTCACTGAGTGAATGGTACATATGGGGAATTCCAAGTAGTTCTGTTTTATGAGAGGGCAGTATAAGATAAAGCTGCAGAGATAGAGTGGTACTGACTTAAGGAGATCCGTGAATGCCAGACAAAAGAGTTTCCATTTTATTCAAGGGGCAAAAAGGAGAAATCACTGAAGGAGTTTAAAGAATAACATGACTAGTTCTACCCATGAGGAAGATAAGTCTAGAAGCAGTATCAAGGATCATTAGTTCAGGCATACAGTAAATAAGAGCTGGTATAAAGGTGTTAACGGTGGGAATAGAGAGGAGTGTCACACTGGCAAAACTCACAGGATTTAGAAACTGTTGATTTAAATTAAAAAAAAAAAACAACAACAACAACAAAAAAAAAACTTGAACGTAAAACACCAAAAAATAAAGAGCAAGTCCACATACAAAGCAGAAAACAAAAAGGTGAATTATACAAGAAACCATAAATCTCCATTTCGTACTGCTTGCTCATTTAGAAACTTTTAATATTTAAAGGTAGGGAAGAGTGAAGAATTAAACTTCACTTCACTTACTGGAAATATGGCAAGCAGGAAACAAATATTAAAATATGTATATGTGTGTCTGTGTATACATATATTTAACATGTTAAATGTTAATCTTAAATTAATCTGGCTTACTATCCATGGATAGAAGGTCTGTCATGAAAAGAATGACCACATAATCAGTCATAATTAAGAGTGCTCTGCTCGGCATTGGTTTGAACTTACTGTAAAAGCAGAATACGAACCTCTCTGATTAGCAGCAAACCCTGGGGAACTCTGCATGCTCCTACCAAATACAATGAAGTGGTTATCAAAAAATATTTAGCAAGTGTTCCATGTATACATGACATTTTGGTTTAGGTACAGTTAAACTTGAAGTAAAGGTTTGGCCAAAAAGTGACTACATAGGTCTCCTGCATACTCTGTGGGGCAGGGAAATTTGGCAGAATGCATAAAATAAGTTTTAAGTTTAAAAACCTAAGAAGGTAAAGTACAACTGGATCACTTACAGCTTAGACTTACTTTAAGATTTCTAAAAAAGTGTCATGTGTAAAATAAATATTTGCATTCCTTCCATTATAACATGCTATTCTTTGATGTCTTTGTGGGGTGAGGGGGAGCAGGTAGTGGGGCACGGGAGAAGTGTGTCAGAGGTTTGGGATGTAAAGGTTGCGTACCGGATATATGACTCTTTGGGGCTTAGTTTCATCTATGGTCTATAGATTCAGGAAACTTGTACTATGGACCCTCACAGAACTGTTACAAGGAAAGTGCTTTATGTATCTTAAAATGTTTACAAAAATGTGACTTATTAAGAAAGGATGCTGCCCAAATGAATTCTGAAATTTTCATGATGATTTACAAATGAGATAAGTGCTAGCATCCTCACATAAAAGCTAAATCATTTCCCTATTTTATCAAACAAATAAGAGCTGAAATGAACAAAGCCAAGGTGACCTGTATTTTGTAAGGGGGACATAAAAGACCAACCAGTTAGCAAATGCAACCTACCCTAAAAGATTTTTTCCTATGATTCTGTATGATTTGAAACACAGCATGCACTATAAAGTCATATCTTGTTTGGTCAGAAGCCTGTTGTTCTGATATAACAGGAAGATTTCTCTATCTGAAACCGAGTATTCCATTCAATTTTGACATCAGCCAGACATCACCTTACAGAGGGACCCCCGACTCGTGACTTTTGGTCTCTGAAGCCAGGTACACAGTAGAGTCCCCTGGCGGAGAGGGTAGGCAGGAAATGCAGCCACATTTGAAACAACATGGAAGAAGCACCCATTTACAATTCTAAGAATGGCCTAGGCATAAACATAAATGATCCCTACAGAGTTCCCTATTGGGCTTTTCAGTCAAATAAGAAAGCACTTATTTGAAAGCTAATTTTTGTCAGAACTGGCTTCCCACTGAGTTTACTTAGGTTTAGGACTTTAGGGACACAGTGCAATAACTGAGTTTTATGACATATAAACACCTTATTTACAAAAGAATAAAACACCAAAGGTGCCCTTGGGCATATGAAGTATTTCTCCACAAAGGTGGCAAGATGATGCTGAAATAAAATCAAAGCCTATTTGTTTAGTCTTCCAATCCCCCTTCTTTTGAGTTCAAAAAAGAAAAGGTATTCTGGCATAGTAAGATGATGGAGAGTTAGGTGGTATCATTTTGACTACCACCTTCCTAGGTCCACAGGTAACTGTGGGAAAGTATAATTGCTAATGCCTCAATTCTCTCATCTATCAAAAGAGGGTGTTGTACTAGATCTAAGGTTCATTTTAGCTTTAAAATTTCCTATTAAATTAAAAGATTGTATTTTTAAACCAATGGTTTAGTGCAAGTCACTAAAATAAATATTTCTAAGTATTAGGACACCAAATCCTCTCTTTGATCGATTCTATACAAGCTACACTACATGGGGTATTGTTAAAGACAAGACCAAAACTGTTTTTGCCTTTAAAAATCTTAAGTATTCCATGATCCTATGTTTGTTACCTGATCTGAGAAAGTGTATGGTCTAATTTCTTCCAAAGAGATGACATCATTGCTGGAACATCATTTGTTGTTTCTAAAATATAGAAGAAATATTCCTCAGTTAAGCATCTAGCAGAAACCCCAATTTTCAGTTTGAATATAAACCCAGTTTTAAAATAAGTAAAGAAAATGTCTAGTTCCTGCCTTGTCTGGTAATACTATTCATGTGAGAAGTAATGCAAAAGAGAAGCTAGTTTTAGGGATGATTGCAAAGTTATGCTAAACTTAGTTTATGACACACTTAGGGAATGGCCTTCTCCATTAAGTTGTAATATTTCAAAAACAAAAACTAATAAAATTCTCAGCTTATGAAAAAGAAATTGTCTTAATTTTATTGGATGCTTCATATTATAGGTTTAAGTTTTTTTTTGGCCCAAGAAAGCAAAATAAAACAAGTTCTATTTAACGTATTTGAACTCTTTGCTTTTGCGTTTAGAATCTGAACCCTGTCACCTCTCTTCAACCCCTCAAATTGCATAAACATTACAAAAACAACAAAGTAGCCATGATTTTGGAAATAATAATCTAACACTTTAAACAGTTTCCTTGTGTCATTTACCATCACTACCAATAATATTTGTGCACACTGAATTTATATGATTGACAATAAAATAACTGAACTAGTATTAACTGGATTATAACAATCTTATTGACTTTCCCAGGCATAATATCTACCTTAAAGGGTTTTTTTGGTCTAGACCTACAAACCATCCCTAACTTACAGTTTATGAGAGTTGCTTGGAACACTGAGGTTCTGACCATGACCATACAGCTAATATGGGCTACAGGCAAGACTCATTGGGTCTTTCTGACTCTAAGTCAGTCTTCTATCCATCATGCTATACTGCCTCTCACAATCCCCTTTTGTGCAAATTAGTGAACACTAAGAACCTAATTGTGTGTGGATCTGGGGAGAAAATAAACAGCTTCTGCCTTAAAATTTCAACCAGGAATAATAAAGTCACAGGAAGCTTAGAAAAAGTATAGCTTTAACTTTGCTTTTAAGATGAAGCTAGAGAAAACTATGCAATACAAAATTTAGAATGAAAATATTTTTAGAGTCAAGGCTAATTTAGAGGAGTAAATGTAATTTTTGTTTCCAATAGCAGTTATGCTCCAAATATTCCTACAAAGGAAGGATAGGATACTGAAGAAATGGGATATTAAATATATTTTTTAAAGAAGAGTGGCAAAAAACATTTACATGCTTCCATCCCCAAATCCCCAAACTACAGCAATTCACATTTGGTCACTATTTCTATGTTCCTGGAGCTCTTATTGAGAGTCAGTCAGGAAAACATGGGTTCAAGTACTGATACTGGCATACTAGCTGTGTGATCAAGGGCAAGTTGCTTAACTTGCCAGTATTCCAGGCAACTTTCCAGGTATTTTCATGTGAAATTCCTCAGAAGGAACTGGGAATGTTTAACCTGAAAAAAGGATGGAGGAAGGTTGAGGAGGAAAGAAGAACAAGAAGAGGCTATAATGTTCATGTATTTAAGAGGTTGTCATTTGAAACAAGGATTGGATTTGTGCTGCTTTTCATAAGAGGGTAGACTAGGAGTACTAAGCTGCAAAGAGGTAAAGTTGGGTCTGATTTAAGGAAAAATTTACTAAAATTATAGCTTTCCAAAAGTGGAATGGGTTGTTTTGGGAGGGAGTATAGTTTTCATTGACTAGAACAGGGGTTCTTAACTTGGGGTTTGTGAGCTTAAAAAATTTTTTGATAACTATTTCAAAATAATTATTTCCTTTATGATTCTATGGATATAATTTTATGTATTTAAAAACATAATGATTCAGAGGCTTCAGCAGACTGCCAAAGCAGTCCATGACAAAAAAGACTAAGAACCCCTAGACTATGTATGATAACTTGGGCATGCTGTATAGAATATTATTCAGCTATGAGTTGGACTAGATGACCTCTGAAGTTTTCTTCCAATTCTTATATCCCATAATCTAGTGATCATAAGTTAGAGAAGAGTTACTGGTACACATTGTGGAGTTTTCATACAGAAGTTCCCTGCACCAAAGGGATCACAAGTACAGTTTTTTTTTTTTGAAGAGGCTAGGTTGAAAACTGGGTAAGTGGGATAAGTTATATTAATATTGACAATCGTATAGCACTTTAAGGCTCACAAAGCATTCGGTAAATTATCCCATTTGGTCTTCAAAACAAGCCTGGTGGGGTAAGGTGATGTTATTATCCTCCTTTTCCAGATGAGGAAACTTAAGTTTACTGAGCAGTTAAGTGACTTGCCCAGGGTCCCAAAGTTATTAAGGGCCTAAGGCAGTATTTGAATACAGGTTTTCTTTAAAGTTAGTGTCCTTTTAGCTATGTCATTCTGTCTCTTTTTTAAAAAAAAGTAAGTTATGGGCATTTAAGAGGAAGAGGGACTAGACTTAAGATTTCATTAGTATAAGAAGCTCCCCAGATAGGACACTGCCTAAATTCATGTTGGCTGGCACCTTTTCTACAATATAAGAGCTGCTCGAAGCCCTAAGAGTTTTATGGCTTGCCCTGGCCCATCAGGCAAAGGCCTTGAACACTTCCTGTAATGTCCTGGTTTCTAGGCCTGCTCTCACATAGGAACTTAAACCAGGAGAATCAAAAACATCAGAATCTCTTTCCTAACTCTTTATCATTAGCTTAATTTCTACAGTTTACTGCAGGATATAAATTGATACTTAAGGCTACTGATTAATGTAAAGCCTCAAATTTATACTCTAGGGACCTGGGCTCAAATCTTGTTGAGCTCTTTACTCCCTGTGGAATCAGCTGATCAAAGTAGAGAACCAAATTAAAATTTTCCCATTTTAAAATTTAAAAATATTTTTTAAAAAATTCAATCAGCGACCTGCTCTAAAAGATACATAACATCAATTTATGCATCACACAGAAAAAATTAAGAATCTCTCTCCATACTTTATCAAAACAAAATACTGCTCCACCCCCAGCAGTTTTTCTTTTTTTTAAATGAAGCATGTTTTTTGGTTTTTTGGACCTGATTTGTGATTTCATTGGTATAAGGAACTTCCAGGAATGAACATGTGCAACATACACTTTGGGGCACTGAGAAGTTAAACGAGTTACTCAGAGTCACACTGATGTTGATGTTAAGAGTCAAGACTTGGTTCTGGTCTTTCTGATTCCAAAGCTAGCTCTCTATCCAATGTGCCAGGCAATGACTTTTAAAAAAACAAAAGCCCCCCAAACAGGAAAAACTAAACTTTTTCATTCATTCAAAATTCCTACCTTTTGCTTTCATAGCTACATATTCATTCAAAATTGTTGTTAAATTTTTTCCAAATAAAGACTGAAAAGGAAAAAGAAACTAGTTATTACCATTATTATGACGCAGCAGCACTAGTAATCTTCCACACTGGAACATTCACTCAGACTATTATATTAAAATGTAGGAAGGCTGGCCAGTTTTTGAGGAAAAAACAAATAAGGGTAAAGGAATAACCAAATCCAACTGAATCTGAAGAGGAGGGAGAGACCCCAAAGGGCCATTTTCTGACCAGGGGAAGACTGGTAAATTATGGCCTGGTAATAAGACCTCTGCAGGGAGGCAGAGACCCAGACAAAACAACTACTCAAAAGCTAAACTGGTCCTTTGCCCCCTCATTCTAGGTATTTTAAATTTACCTACAACTATATCCCAGGCAACTAAAAGTGAGAATAGAAAAAGTGAGGGAGGGTTACTTGCACAATGCTCTGGACTGCTCTCCCTCTTCACTCTTGTCTCCTGACTTCAAGACCCAAAGGAAATCTTACCTTCACGAGAAGCCTTCTCCAATCTGTCTTAATTCTAGTGCCTTCCTTCTGTTGGTTATATCCTCTTTATCCTGTGTATAGTTTGTTTGCATATAGTGTCTTGCATATCCTTACCCCACCATTAGACTGTGGGCTTGTAGAACACAGAGACTTTGTACTTTCAGTGCTTAGCAAAGTTTCTGGCACACAGTAGGTGCTTAACAAAAGTTTACTGACTGACAATACATGTTAACTCAAATCATGGAAAGATCTTGGCTAGAAAACAGCTTGGATATAGAATGTTAAATGAAATTGTTTATGATAGACTTATGACTAAAATGCAGTATTACCATTTTTTTTCCTTTGGTAACTATACAAAATAAATGCAAAGTAATTGGGGAGGAGGGAGGCACAAAAAGTTGGGAGGGAGAACATCAGTAAAGGCCTCATGTAGGAAGTGGCAGGTGAGTTGAGCCTTTAAAAACAAAACAAAAAAAAAAACAAACCCCAATAATTCCAAGAGGCAGAAGGGAGAAAGGAGTGTATTCTGGGCATGCATGGGAGACAGGCTGGGAAATTAACTGTGGAAATTAACTGTGGCGTGTGAAGAACAGGAAAAAGGTGAATTTGGCTAGTGGCGAGACTGAAGAGTCTGTCTGTAATAAGGCTAGAAAGATAGGTTAGATTCATGTTGTAAAGGGCTTTAAATGCCCCAAAGAGGCATTTACATTTTATCCCAGAGGCAAAGGGTAACCACTGGCCCTTACTCAGAAGGGGAGTGACATGATCAAACATACACTTTAGCACAGAGCCAAAGGTTGTGCAGGCCTGCTTTAGCAGATGCATGGAGAACAGATTAGCATAAGGAAAGATGAGGCTGACAGATTAATTAGGAGGCTACTGCAGTAGTATGGGACAGAAAAGATAAGAGTCTGAATGAAGGTGGTTTCCATGTGAATGGAAAGAAGACTGCTGTAAGAAATGTGGAATAGAAGCGACAAAATCTGGCAACAGATTGGCTACAAGAGTTGAGGGGTTTAAGGAACTGAGAAGGACTTCAAGGTTGTGAACTTTAAGAGGATAGAAATAGGGAATTTAGGAAAAAGGAAAGGTTTTTGGAGAAAAGATAATGAAATCTGTTTTGGACATGTCAACTTGTCTAGGGCTAGATATTCAGAACTGGGAGTAATCTCCACAGCAATAATAACTGTCCCAATGGGAACTGATCAAGGTCACTAAGAAATTTTAGAGACTAGGGAGCCCGGGACAGAGCCCTAAATGTGATATACCCAGTTAGGGAGTAAGATACGGATTAATATCCAGCAAAAGAGACTGGTAGGAGAACAAGGAGACAGCAGCATTAAAAAAACAAACAAACTCAGAGAAGGCCAAAAAGAGAAGGGGGTTAAAATATCAAATGCTACAGAGGAATAAAAAAAGATGAGGATTGAGAAAAGGCTATCTTATTTGACAATTAAGAGTCACTGGTAATGTCAGACTGGGGGCCAGATTGCAAGTTAGAGGAGAGGAAATGGAGACAATGAATGCAGATGGCTTTTTCTTGAAAGAAGTTGCTGTGGAAGGAAAAGAATGTTATAAATGACAACTTGAGGAGATGGCAAAGGGAGGTTTTTTTCCCTTTGTTTTAGACACATTTTTAGTCAGTACAAAACGAGCCAGTATGTAGGGAGGTCATAAGCCAGAGGAGTGGAAGGGAGTGGGGATCAAAATTATAAGTGGAGAGCACGGCCTTGGTGAGAAGAGCCAGATCTTGATCAGAGACTAAAGGAGGAGGTTTTCAAATATACGACAGAGAACAATTAACCTCTATCTCCTTTGTAAAGTATGAGGTGAGGTTTTCTGCTGAAAGGGTGGTGGGAAGTAGAAGAGTAGAAGACCTGAAGAGAGGATTGAAACAGCTGTTCTTGAGAGTAGTAGAAAATTAATTAAGGAAGAACATGGTCTTGCTGTAGTAAGGACTCAGCTGAGGTAAGATAAGATAGATTTGTAGTAGTAGACAGAGTTGCCATGACTTCTATTAGCACTATTTGGTAGCATTATGAGCAGGAGTGGATGCAGATGGTGGGTGTAATCCAGGTTAGGGATTATGTAAATGTAAGAGAACACTGACAATGTGGTAAGGGGTTTTCAGGCAGATGACAACAACTATAGTCAAGTCTGGGGGAGGGAAGAAAGTGAAGCAGAACACAATAACAGCTGGAAGGGTACTGAGTATTGGAGGGACTGAAAATCACAATGAAGAGAAAAAGATTCAGAAGAATCAAAGGATTAAAGAGAGTTGGACTCAGAGGAGGTTATGGAAGTGGAATACTTGTGGGTACTAAAAAAAATTTTAATAGTGGGACTGTCCTTTTAAGTCGATGGGATAAAGGATTAGCTCATGAGCAATTCCAAAGGACTCATGACGAAAAATGCTATTCACCTCCAGAAAAAGAACTAATGGATTCTGAATGCAGATTGAAGCATACTATTTTTTCACTTTCTATAATTTTTTTGTGGCTTTTCTTGCTTTGGGTCTGTTTTCTTTCACAACATGAATAATATGGCAATATATTATGCATAATTGAACATATATAACTCATAACAAATTGCTTACTGTCTCAGAAGCGGAAGTGTTGAGGAAAGGAGAGAGAAAATTCAGAACTCAAAATTAAAAAAAAAAAAGAATGTTATACAGCAGAATGGGCAGGCACAGTAAGAATAATCTAATAGGATCTTAGCAAACACATTTTTATTGCTTTGTCTTATTTTTCTTTCCAATGCTAGCTGTTGCCTTTACTTATATCCTTAAGACTGTCTGTACGATATCCTCCTCCTTTCATATGCCTCTATTCATCTCTCTTCTGTATGTTTTTGCTACTTGACTTTAACATGGAAGATTCACATTAGAAGTTGTTAAAGCTAAGATTCTAAGGTAAATTATTTGATTGACAACTTATAGATTTGTCTGTGAGCTAAATTTTCCCAAAATGATCACTATGTACTTTAATTCGATATGCTTAATATATTTACACTTTTTTTCAAATAAAGGTATGTAAGAGTATGAGGCGGGTAGAATATGCACCTTTGTGGTATATGTATATAAAAGCCTAAGTGTATCAGAGGAGTCACTAATATAGTACAGTGGAAAGAGTATTGGATTTGGTTTGAATCTAAGTTCTGTTACTTACTAGTGACTTTGATAAGAAACTTCACCTCTCTGAACCTGATTCCTCATCTGTAAGATAAAGGGGTTGGAACAGATGATCTCAAGTTCCCTTCTGGCACTAAATCTATCATCCTATGTTTCTATATAGTTCAGGCACTTGGATCTGTAACAGATGTGTCATCTGATATCTTGGGCAGTTTCAGTGTCACCTATTTAATAAGACATTAATAAGATAGTATAAAAAGCTGATCTGGGAATATGACCAATCAGCACAAAAGGGATACCTTTTGAAACACACATCAGTTAGACTGGCCATATATGGAAAAGAATCTGATCACAAAAAGCCCAAGTAGCTGTTTTATGTCGCTCTGAAGTAGAGCCATCACAAATGTGAGAGCCATGGAGGGAAAAATCATGGAGGAACCATTTGGAAGCAACTTTCTAAAGAATGAGACAGAGCTATAAGTCAAACGGCAGCCTTTACCAGAAGACAGTGGAAAGAATGCCTGGTTTCCTACTTAGATACATAAGCAGCTATCTTTAACAAAACCTTGTATAGAAGCCTTATCATTGTATGGTGGTAACTCTAGTTTCTCCAAGGCTATGCTTGGAGAGTATGAGGCCTGCTAGGTCTTATCATTCTGAAAAACTTTAAGTGTACCCTATATACCCTATTTTTTAAAGACCAGACAGCTGAGAAAGATAAAGTAAGACTCATCATCAGTAGGCTGTTGAAAGTGAAATTTTTGGCCAGAGCAATCATGAAACAAAAAAGAACACAAAATAGAGTCAACCGTTCTGTTTAATTTTCTTCTACTTCTGAAATAAAGGTGAAAGAGGGATGGGCAAAAAGGCGGCAGAAGGTACTAAAAAATCAGTTTTTAAACTATCTATGTATAAACATTAACTAAGCTATTGGTACTCTAAATGAGATTCTTGTTCAATGACCAAGAAGTGGACATATTAACTGAGGAAGTCATTCACATTTATTTTGACAAGACATCGGCTCACTGTGTATTGCAGTGTTCAAAGAAAGTATTTGCAAATAACAACTATGAAAATAATTGCAGCTCACATACTCAACACTGGTTGCAGAAGATGAGAATGCAGAGAAATTTTATGAAAAGATGAACAAAACTTTCAAATTAAATCAACATATACTTTGATAGACAAAGCAGCATGAGGTAAGAGAGAGAGAACTGGCCTCAGTGTAAGAAAGAGCTGGTTTAAAGTCCTGCCTCCAAAACACGTTGGCTATGAGACTCTGGGCAAGTCACCTAACCTTCCATTGCCCCTTGAAACTCTCTAAAACTATAAATTGCAGGGCAGGGGCCAATTTCCATTGGTAGAGGAAACTCCATATAGTAATCAAGTCAATGTGCAGTGAAATATAGATCTGGAGGGGTCATGAGTAAGAAATAAGAGGCCAAAGGCTTGCCGACAACAAGCTTTCATTCGAAATAAAAGTCCTTCGTAATACCAACGTTTTTCCTGTGGTGTAATTGAACACCATAGTCTCCAAGAAATGAAACTGGAGATTACCAAAAAGCAAAGGGAAGATATATATGGTGGGCATGAGCAAGTTGTGACACATTACACATAAGAAATTATGTGGGAGAAATCATATAAAGGATGTCATCAAAGAAACTTACTGTTTGAAAAAAAGACTGGTTGGACATGTAGGAAAAATAAGGTGTAATCAATGGACAGCCTGCATGTTTCATTGGTGTATATATATTATGTCAATATATATATATATATATATATCCCTAAGCAGGCTGGGTAGCACCCCATGGTAGTATTTTGGGAAGTCATGGATAAGAGTAGAACAGGATGGTCAGGGATGGGGATTCTAATGGTTATCATTTGGGCGAGTACCCATAGGATTACAGAGCTACTGGAGAATTAGACTAAAAAGCAACTAAGAATGAACCCCCCAAAATCAAATGACTCACCAGCAAGCAGGCTGGAATAAAACCTTCATCTGTACAATGTTCTGCATATTCTTTTAAATTTGAACTTTCTAAAATGAAAGTTTGGCAAGTAGAGATAAGGTTTTCTTGTTGTAAATAGCCTAAATAAGAGAAAAAAGATACACACAACAAAATAGATTAGCTACCATGTTCAAATTATACTTTGTCAAAGTCAGAAGCAATGAAATAAAGTAAGCATTTTAATTCTTTCAGATTAACTTTATTTTCATTAAATACAATACACAGAAATTACAAATAACAGTGTAAAATTTACTAAAAATCCCACAGCATACAGGAAAAATGACAAAGTCCAGAAACTAGTAGCTTCTCTATGGAATATAGCTAGAAACATTATTAAGTTTTCCTTTCTAAATTTAATATAAAGTTATATAATTCAAGAAACATTAAATAGTCATTGTGTACAATAAATTATAGCAAGCTTGAGGAAATACAAAGTGTCCCCCAGGACAGTCTTTATCATAACGGAACTTAAAGTCTAAATGAATACATACACAAAAAACTGTAATATGAAATAAAACTTCAAAAGAGCTTTGTGTGTTCTTGAAAGAAGAAAGCCATTCTTATGAAGTATATATAAGAAGCTCTTATAGTATATATGTATAATTTATGCCAAAGAATTAGAACAGCAACATTTTCTCTACTCTCAACCCCAATTCAACAAGCCTTTTTAAAATCTGAGTTTCATTAATGATTTTTACATCACTGTCACTTTCAAATAACTGCCACCTCCACCCCACTCCCACAAAACTCTCTTTTGTGAAACAAAGAAGTATAGTTAAAGGAAAACAACTTAACAAATTATGTGTAACATATGCCTAATACTGTACCTATAGCCCCTCATTTAACATTTCCTTACAAATTTGTCTACATTTTTCATTAACGTGTTTTATAAATAAAACACAAATCCACGTCAAGTGAAATTGTACCAAAAGAGGGAAGTTTCCCACACTTTTATGTGTTTACTACGTACCACTATACCCTTACAAAGTATTGAGGATACCAAAAAACAAAACAAAACAAAAAAAAAACAAAGACCTGGCTCTCAAGAAGGTCAAGGGAAGACAACAAAGAACAACAACACACGTGTGTATTGTGAAATGTGTGCATATATACATACATGCTATGTATGTATATATGTATGTATGTATCCATAAATGAGTACAAGATACATGATTCCCACACAAACACTAAATGTATGTAGGAATAAAGGATGCCATCTATTTCACCTCACAGAAAGAAAGGATTCATACAAGCCCATAAAGAAACAAGGAAAACACCCTAAGGCACATGCAGGAGGCCACAAATATATAATAAACACACAAATCACTTATTATAGTTTCTCTTAACAGGATCTGAACTTGGGGTTGAAAAAAAGGGGCAACATTCCAGCATTCCACTGAATGCTTCCTCATCCCTATCCTTATACTAGCAGTGCCTACCAACAGCTCTTTTTGTGTTGAACCTACACTGTCTGATAATTCTTAAATTATTTCTCCTAGACCTAATTTTCAGGTCAGTCGTTTTTCTGATGAGATATTTTTACCTTTTCTTCGATTTTTTCTCCATTCTTTTGACTTTCTTTTCTTCTTTTTTGGAGGTGATCTGATTTAAGTGACTTGTCCAGGGTCACACTGCTAGTGTCTGGGGTCATATATGAATTCAGGTCCTCTTGACTCCAGGGCTAGTGCTCTATCCACTGCCTCCTCCTAACTGCCCCTGTCTTGTTTCTTGCTGTTTCACAGAGATATTCGCTTCTACCTGCCCAATTCTAATTTCTAAGGAATTATCTAATTCCAAGGAATAATAAATTTTATTTTTTAAGGTGCTGTTTTCTTCAGTATTTTTATGCCTCTTTTACCAAGTTATTAACTGTCTTTTCATAATTTTCTTGCAGTGCTCTCATTTTTTCTCCACCATTTTTAATTATTTTGAAAATAATTTCTTAGCTCTTCTAGGAATTTCTGTTGGGCTTGTGTCTAATTCACCTTTTTTTTTTTCCTTTGAGGCTTTCCTTTTAGCTACTTTGATTGCATTATCTTTTCTGAGTCTGTGTACTGATCTTCCCTGACACCACAGCAGCAGTTACAGATTAGGCTCTTTTTTGTTGTGTTTGCTCATTTTCCCAGACTATTTCTTGACTCTATGTTCAAGTTAGGCTTTGTTCCCGGGGGGGTAGGAAAGGACTGTCCCAAGCTTTGGGTTTTTTCTATATTGCTGTTTTCAGAGCTTGTTTTGGGGGTTTGGAAATTTTTGGTGCTTCTAAGGTGGCATGATCTGGGGAGAGGTGTGGTCACTGTTCTCTTGGTCTGAATTCTGGTCCTTACATAGGAAGGACCCCTGATCCCTTGCAGTTGGAAGTGATACTGCTCCTTAGGGTACCTGCTCCCTTGTGACTGCAAGAAGCTTACAATTTCATGGGGGAGACAATATGCAAACCAATATATACAAAGCAAAATACAGAAGACAGGATTTTAGTTGGGACTTAAAGGAAGCCAGGGAGGTCAGTAGTCAGAACAGAGGAAGGAGAGCATTCCAGGCATAGAATTCCAGTGCATGGGGGGATATAGTCAGAGAGAACACCCTCTCAGCCAAGAATCTTATTCATAGAACAGCCAAGAGTATCCACCAAGGAGTAAGATTTAAAGAGACTGGGCAGCTAGGTGGCACAGTGGATAGAGCACCATCCCTGGAGTCAGGAGGACCTGAGCTTAAATCCACCCTCATACACTTGACACTTACTAGATACGTGAACCTGAGCAAGTTACTTAACCCCAATTGCCTCCACCCCCCCCCCCCCCAAGGAGATTGGAAAGTAGAAAAGTAGGATGGGTCTAGATTGTGAAAGCCTTTGAATGCCAAACAAATCATTTTGTGTTTGGTCCCAGAAGCAAGAGGAAGTGAATAGGGAGGTAACATAATCGGACCTGTGATTTAGGAAAATCACTTTAGTGACTGAATGAAAGACTGGAGTGAGGAGAGAGTTGAGGGAGAGTGTACACTAGAGTGGTGGCATTTTCAAAGGAGAGAAGGTGATATGTTTGAGAGATGTTGCAAAGATGAAATGGATAGGTCTTGGCAACAGATTGAATACAGACGATGAGAGAGGGAGAGAGAAGTCCAGGACGACTCTTGGGTTGTGAGCCTGAGGAACTGAGGGGAAGGTGTCGCCTTCTCTTATTGTTCTTCCTTCCTTTTGAAGAGGACCAATGACATGACGGGGCGATATCTTGACTTGTTTGTGAACTGGATTTAAGTGAAGCAGAACTGCACAAAGCCATCAGCCTCACTCTCTTCCACAGTCAAAGTTCAGTGGCAAGACAAAAGTCAGGATGACTAATTATATGGCCCAGGATGAAATGGATGACCTTGGAATCTTTGATGTCTGACCAAGCTCTAAATGTTCCACAGCATTTGCTTCAGCTGCCTTTATGGCCTTTAGACCAAACTATTTTCATTCACCCATTCTGCAAAGGAAAGTTTTCACATGCTTGGAGTCAACATCCCTCTAGCTCACCAATGGGTTTGAGGCCTGTTGGATACCCCCAGCCTGGTTCAGCCCATTTGCTGACATGGGTTTATCTGGGTGTGGCCACTGAGCATGGTACAGCCTCTTGGAGCCACAGATAAGAATCAGATGAGAAGTGAACACCAAAGGTCGATGAACAGCCCTGAAAAGGGTGGGGCAAGGTCTCTCACCATAAGTGCTAGTCCTCTCTGAATACTACTTACACCCTAGGTCACTCTCTACAATAACAGGGAAGGTAGGTGAGGGAGGGTTTATGGATATGTGTGTTGGAGGGAAGATAACAGTTCAGTTTTGGAAATGATATCTATTTGACATCCACTTCAGGATGTTTGAAAGGCAGTTGGATACTTAAGACTAGAGGTCAGTAGAGAGTTTGGAGCAGGATAGGTCATTTTGAGAATCATCAGCACGGATAAGATAATTAAATTCATAGGAGCTGATGAGATCACCAAGTGAAGTACTATAGAAGGAGAGAAGACAGCCCAGGACAGAATCCTCAGGGAGACCTATTGTTAGAGGGCATGACCTGGAGGAGGATCCAGAAAAAGAGACAGGAGAATAAAGAGAAGGAGCAGTCAGATAGGAAGGAAGAGAACCAGGAGATAAGAAAGAAAATCTAGAGAGAAGAAAGCACTAAAGAAGAGAGAGTGATTAATGGTGTCAAAGTTGCAGAGAGGTCAAGAAGAATGAGAACAGAGAGAAGACCATTGGATTTGGCAACTAAGATATCATTAGTAACTTATGCCTTACTGTTGAGGGTTAAGAGAGTGAGAGGAGGGAAGGTAGAGGCAACAATTGGAGACAGAATTTTTGAGGAGTTTAGCTACAAAGGGCAGATGAGATATACGATGACAACATCGGGGATGGCAGGGTCAGGGAGGGTTTTTTCCAGATAGAGAAGAAATGGGCATGTTTGAAAGAAGTAGGAAATGAGCCAGTAGAGAGGAAGGGATAGAAAATAAGTGAAAGAAGAGAGATGACAGAGGGAGCAATCTTTTGGAGGAGATGGGGTGGAATGGGATCACATGAACAAGTACAGGTGTTAATCTTGGTAAGGAGTAAGGGTACTTCATCATGAGGGACAAAAGGAGAAGAGTGGCAGAAGGCACCAGAGTGAGAGGATATGAGGAAGACGGGGTTTAAGGTGATTTTTTTCTCTGTAAAATATAAGGCAAGGTTCTCAGTTGAGAGTGTAGGGAGAGGGGAGCCATGTGAGAGTTGAGGAGGGATGAAAAGGTCCGATAGCAAATTCTTCAGTCTCAACATTGCCTTCGACAACTTGGCATCCTCATGCCACAATTACAGGAGTTCATTCTGAAAGCCTCCTTTTCCCACCTCAGTATTTCCTCACAGCATTGTCCTTGCTCAGAAGTCACTTTCTTCCCTTTCCAACCTGAACCCAGGAGCTCCTAGTCATCAGCAGGTGTAGGAAATTTAGTAACTATGTTGCTTGGTTACGTGAAGAACTCATATTATCCAATCTCAACCACGCCCTGGCTACAGCAAGGCTGTTCTTATATTTCTCCCTAATTAATTCCCTAACTAATTCTCCACAGAAGCTATTCCGAACTTTCTTTGTTCAATCAAGCACTCCATTAGTGCAACTCCTCGCTCCCCTTTTATCAATAGAAGACCTAGCCTCTTACTTTATGGATACAATTGAGGTCATTCAAGCTAAGCACCAGCTTTTCCATTTTCTTCATCTCAAAACCCTAGACAACTATCTCCCACCCCGCTCCTTTCCCTTAGTCTCCAACAAAGGACAAATTCTCTACAGGTTCACTTAATCCTGTAACCCTCCCTTCTTCTCCAATAAATTCCGTCTTCAATCATCCTTACTTTCTCTAATTTTCAGCCTCTCCCCATCAGCCAATTTCTTCTCCCCAGCTTTAAAACAAGTGCAACTCTCCCTCATCCTTAAGCCAACCACTATTCCTACCATTTCCTCAAGCCAACATCCTAGATCTCTCCTCACTTTCTCAGCCAAATATCTGAAAAAGTTGTATTTGGCTTGCAACCTCAAGGGATCAAATATAAACTATCTCCAAAGTTACCGATGCTCTGTAATTGCCAATCTGACAATCAACTCTCAGTCTTCAAAAGGTCTGACTGTTTATTGGTTATATTTAACAGTCTTGATTACCCTCTCCTCCAGGATACTCTTAGCTCTGAGTTAGCATGACATTACTCTCTCTTGGCTTTCCTCCTACTTACCTGGCTGTTCCTTCTCAGTTTCCTTTACTGGTTCACCATTCATATCTTGCCCCTCAAGATTCTATTCTAGACTCTCTTCTCCTTCCCTTTCCCTCCCTTTCTCTATGCAACCTCATCAAATCCTAGCTAGGAGTGGTGGTGCATGTCTGCTACTGAGGAGGCTGAGGCTAGTAGACCTCTTAAATTCCTGAGTTCTGAGTTATGCTAAGATGATCAATTGTCCTCACTAAGTACAATACCAATATGGTTCCTTACAGGGAACCAGGATGTCTATGGAGAGGTGAACTGGTCCAGGTTGGATACAGAGCTACTCAAAGCTCCTGCGCTTATCTGTAGTGGGACTGGGCCTATGTATGAGTAGCTGCTGCACTTCCAGGCTGGGTGAGACTGGGAGACCAAGACCTTCCCCCCCCCCCCCCCTCCACGCAGATTTTGAAGGTTCCCAACATATTCACCAAATCATAGGATTTTAGAGTTTGAAGGGACCTCAGCAGTCACTATTTTAATCTGTATCTAAAAAAGAATCCCTGCTACAACACCTTCAACAAATGGCTGTCCAGTCTGTTTGAGGTTGTTCAATGGTGGGGAACCTATTACCTTCAGAAGTAACAATAATCTACCTTAGGATAATTATAATTATTAGTAAGTTTTCCCACCTGGTATCAAGTCTAAATGTGCCACTTTGCAATTTCTGCCTATTATTTCTAATTCCGCTGTTTGGATTCAAAGAGAAAATGTTTAATGCTCTTTCCATAAGACTATCCTTCAAATACTTGAAGATATCATGTTCTAAACCCCTCATCTCCTAATTCACCTAAACTGATCTTTATATGGCATGGACTCAAGCCCCTTCACTACCCTGGTCATCATCCTTTGGATACTCTCCAGTTTATCAATGTCCCTTCTAATCTCTGGTATCCATAACCAAAGATATTACTTTAGATGTGGTATGACCAGGGCAAAATATTCCTGAAAGCTATGCATCTCAATGCTGACCCAAGATCATACTAACTTTTTTGGTGCCACTATCACACTATAGATACATATTGAGCTTGTTCACTAAAATCCCAGCTCTTTTTCAGGCCAAATTTGGTCAAATCATGCCCCCTCCATCTTGCATTTGTGAAAGTAATTTTTTGAGACCAAGCAAAGAGTTTATTTATACTTACTCTAATCAATTTTATTTCATCAGATTTGGCCAAGCTTATCAAGATCTTTGGGAATCAAACTGTTACCCAATGAGTTAGCTTTGTATTATCTGAATATTTGATAAGCTTGCCATCAAAGCTTTCATCCAAGTCACTGACAAAAACTGTTAAATGAACAGTGAAAAACAAAGGACAAATCCCGGGACACTCTACCAAGGTCTTCTAAGAAGACATCAAACAATAAAGACTACTCTGAGTATGGCTACTTCACCAGTTCTCAATCACCCAACTGTATCACTGTACACCTTGCATCTCTCCAGTTTTTATTTTAAACAGGAGTAGGATGAATAGGGAGGTAGTAAGAAAGCACCTAGCTTCTCTACTTGAGTCTAAGTCACTTGGTCCAGATAAACTATTTCCTATGATACTAAAAGCAGTAGACATGATACCTGAGCCATTGTCAGGGATCTCTGAAAGATTACGGAGAAAAGGAAAGGTGCCACAGGGATGGAGCACAAATATTGTCACAATGTTCAAAAAAGCGTGTCTTCAAAGTATAGAACAGGAAGCTTCAGTTTGGCAAAATTCGAGGAAGGATTATTACAGAGACAGATAGAGAACATCTAGAAAAAGAAAAAAAGTATCATTAACAGGTACCCTGAATAGATTCCCTTTGGAGGATTTATGGGATGAAGACAAGTACATAGTATGGAAAGATGTGGACAAGTTGTGATTTATGCAGCTGGAGAGGGTATCTCCATAAGTCATAGATCCAAGGTAATATCTAAGAATGAATTACTTCCAATGGATAATCAGATCACTCTCCTAAAGGAGAATCACTGAATCTGAGTCAAATAGACAAAACTAGCTATACTTCAGAATCTTTAAGTAAGTGTTAAGATAATGTTCACAGGTGAAGCATGCTATTACATATTTTGCAATACAGCACAAAGATAACTTTAAAAGCCCTGTGGCATTTACCTTTATCACTGACATATGGAGTTGGCATGTCAATCTTAAACTTTGACAAATACAGCCAATAAACATTCATTAAGTGCCTATTATGTGTCAGGTACTACGTTAAGCTCTGGGGACACAAGGAAAGGTAACAGCCAGTCTCTGCTTTCCAGGAGTTCAAAATCTAATGGGGAGACAACATGCAAAGAACTATGTACGACAATCTATACACAGAATGAGCGAGACATAACCAACAAAAAAGAGGCCCTAGAGTTTAGGAGATGGGACTTTAGCTGAGTCTCAAAGGAAGTCAGGAGGCAGAGATGAGGAGGGGGAGAATTCCAGGTAGAAGGGGCAGCCAGTGAAAATGCCCCGAAAAGACTGCGCCTTATCAACAACTCCATACAGTATCAGTTTAAAAATATGTCAAGTCTCTGTCACAGGCCCAGATTCTGAAAATATATGCAGCTCAAGTCTTAGCAACACCTCTATGGATACATTTTTAAAGAATGTGAAAACAAACAAAAATGAAGCCACCAAAGCTGGAACGGCGCACCCCAGCACTGCAACACACGCTGGACAATGGGAGGAATTGAGTCATCCAAAAGGAGGAACATCCGACCAGGATTGGAAACGAATTCCCAATCTGCCTTTTCTCCTTGCCAGAAAACTGGAAAAGTAACCGTGGTGGCTCTAAAGCGCGGAGCAGCGCCCGAGGGACTATGGGCCCGAGCCAAAAAACGCCTCCCGAAGGGGCTCCCAAATCCCGCGGCTCCGACGGACCGTTCAGGATTCCGCAGAAGGCCCTCGCTTGTGTTCGCTCCGCTCTTACGCCGCCCAGCCCCGGCTCTGACGCGGATAACTGAGGGCAGGCAGGCAAGAGCCATCTCCTCCCCCACATCAGGGTCCTCCCGGAGGCCGAGCCCTAACTCTCCCACCTCACGTCGGGGTGAGCGTCTGCCTCCTCAGGCACCCGCGTGAGGGGACCCGCGCTACTCGACCCAGGGGGCCTCGGGCTTCCTTCGCCCCCAGGGGAGAAACCGGTTGCCGGTTGGGCTCGGAGGCAAGGACTCCCTCGTCCTCCCCCCCACCCCCCCGTTGAAGGGTAAGCTAGAGAGCCGCGAAGCAGCTCGGCCTGCCCCGAGGCTCCACTCACCCAACACTAGCCGGGCGACGTCCGACGGTAACAGCATGATCAGGCCTCTGGAAGGACTCTGAGACCCCGGGAACGTCTCAGACACCTTCCGCGTAGCAACACCGAGACCGCATCTCTCGGTCCCAGCAGCGGCGTCAGCTGCGGCACAGAACCCCGAGGCAACTCGTCCCGCCCCCTGGTTCCACTGCAGCCAATCGCTCCTAGGGAGAGAGAAAGGCGCGGAAACGCGCCCCGCCCCAACGCGGAGTAAAAGGGACATCATTTCCGCTCAGGGATAAGGGAGGCGGGGCGGGAAATGGAGGTTGGTTGGTCATACGCCTGCGCAGGGCATCTTAATGACGGGCCTGAGGGAGGATGGTCGCTCTATGAACCGTCGCGCCCTATTAGCGAACCGCTGCTTGGGCGAATGGGGCGGGGAAAGGAAGGGATTAATGGTACGCTTGCGCAGAGGGAGCCACGGATGCTGCGAGCTCTCTGGATTCTCCCGCCATGGAGAGAGACTGCGCGCTGCTGGGTGTTTGAACCCGGAAGTGAGAGCTGTCGCGTGAGTGTGGAGCTTGTGAGCCTTCTGGCTGTGGGGAGAAGAGCCTGGAAGGAGGAGGGCGCACCCAGGTGGCCTTCTCTCTGGAGGCTGCGGCCTTGTGAGCCCTGCGGTAGGGGGCGAGGGAGAGCGCGTCCCGCTTCCGTGGGGTTTGGGGTATTCTGCTACGGGATTCGGGTGTCTGGGCTTCTCCTTAGTCTTGAGGGTTCACGGTCAGCCCCACCCCCGCCCGGCGTCAGTGACCGGAGATACCCCCCCCTTCCCCTGGCCTGGACCCGGGGGAGGAGCTGGGGGGAGTGCTTTAAATCCCCCAGGGAGGGGGTGGGGAGGGAGGCCCCTTCCCCTCCCTTCCTACGAGCTAGAAGGCGAGCGCAGGCTTTTCAGCCGCTCTTCCTCCAGGTTCTTCCTTTCCTCCGGACTCTCCTCTCTCTCGACTTTCCGTGGCTTCTTTTTGTCCTTCCTTTCCCGTACCTGCGTGTCCCACTCAGCACAGGGCTCCTTTCTTGGAATCACAGAAACCTGGAATAGGATGTGCCAAAAATGGGACCCGCTATCTAGGACGCTGTCTTCCCCTAGCAGTGGTTAAGGGCCCCGCGTGACCCCGGGAATCCGTGGGAGGTGAGGGAGGAGCGCTCCAAACGGTCCAACTTGCCGTGTAACGCAGTGTCCGAAAGACAAAGTGTTAACCACTGTGAGTTAAGCAGTGATCTCCCTCGATTAGGAAGAGCGCAGCTGCGAGGCATCCTTGGATGAGAACGTGGAAACCTAGAGGGGCTGAGTGTCTTGTCCACGCCAAGACAATTAGCCAGTGGCAAGACCGGGATTAATAGTGATAGTAAACGTTTACGTAGCACTGTACTAAGTGCTTTACAATTACTATCTTATTTGATCCTCACCACAATCCTGGGAGGTGATATTATTATCTCCGTTTTATAGGTGAGAAAGTGGAAGCCCACGAGTTCAGTGATTTGCGGCCGGTAACAGAGCTAGTAAGTGTCTGAGGCTGGATTTGAACTCAGATCTTCAACCTGCCCACCTAGGTGTTCGGATTATAAGGGCGGGGGGCAGCTCGGTGGCACAGTGAGTAGAGCACAGGCCCTAGAGTCAGGAGGACCTCAGTTCAAATTCGGCTTCAGACACTTGACGCACTAGCTGTGTGACCTTGGGCAAGTCACTTAGCCCCAATTGCCCGGCCTTCCCCCCTCAAAAAAATACCAAAACATTCTAAACCAGGTTTCCGTGCCCATTGTAGTGTGGCAGGATTCCTGTGCCGAGACCACCCCTCTCTTTTAACTCTTCTGTTTTTACTTAAAGGAAGTACCCTGTTTTCCAGAGCTAAGGCCCAGCAAGCAAGTTGTGCCCTGAACTTGGCATAACAACAGTACTTGTGCCCTCACCCTCTAGAGGAACTCGGCCACAGCCAAATCCCAGAATTGTTTTACAGCAGCACCAGGTGGTCTCCGAGCTTGGTCAGGGAGTCCTGCTATGAATCAGACTCCTCTCTTGTTGCTGTTACCACTGTCTTGTTAGGGCTACAGCTGACTGCGTAGCCATTAGTGTAAGGGTTGAGATTTGTCCACCTGAAGGGGGGGTGGGGGGAAGTTCTCCTGGGGGGACCCTGGTGCATATGTCTATTTTCCCTCTTCCAACAGAATAAAGAAAACTTTGCATATAACCACTGTTAGCTCTTTGGTTTTATTTTGTTTTATTTTTAGAGTTAACTGTGGTTTTGATAACCTGTGTGAGCTCTCTGTTTTATTTTGTTTTTAGAGTTAACAGCAGTTGCAAAGCTGCTTTGGCAATGATGGGGGTACAGTCTCTGGGAACCCTCTTGAACCTGATGGAGTACAGTCTCTGGGAACCCCCTTGAACTCTCCTTGAATCTTCCCACTAGATCTGGCCTTTGCCTGAGGCCATCAGCCTTTCATTATCTAGGCCCAAATCTCTACCTAGCCTAGCCCTCTATTGTCCAGCTGCTTCCCACCCTTGGTCCTGTCAAAATCCCATTCTCTTTGTTTCCTGGAGTCTTGACCTCTAATCACCCCAGTCCCATCAAGATCCTCCTCAGACTCCTCGAGACCCTCCCTAAACCCCTCCTCTAGTCATCCCAGACTACTCAAAACCACTTCTCAATCCCTCCCATAATCTTTCTGTATATAAGTTTCATCTTGCCTCCATGAAGGTGCTCAGATTTGATTTAGCTCAGTAGATTGAATCTGGCCCGCTTGTGAAAACAAGCATCAGAAATAAGACCACCCATTATGGCGAATCTTTAATAAACTTTGTCTTTTTCTTTGGCTGAGAAGGCTTGAGTCGAGTTCATTTGGCAGGACCCAGCGTTAGGGTCTCAAGCACCCCTAAAAACCTATGGTTCTCTACCCTCATCGTTTTCTTTAACCTCATCAGCAATTTGTTCATTTGGTCAGGGTTGATAAATGTTAATTTTTTATACCAAGATACCTAGGTTTTATTTTTGCTCTTTATTCTGATGTATTGTAGAATTTTAAGCCAAAATTCTTAGAAAGTTCAGCTCTACTTTTCAGTGAAGAAATGAAAATACATTCATTAAACTCCTTATGTGCCAAGCAAAAGGGAGACAACCTTTGTCCTGGAGTTTATGTTCTAATGAGGGAATCCTCACATATAGCAAGGTGGCAGCCAGGAAAGAGTAAAGTCAGGGGAGTAGAATTTTAGGGCGATTGATTTTATGCTCTTTGCAGAAGTAGCAATGGTAGTTCTGTTAGGCTTACTTTTTGCCAGAACTAGAAGTGAAAATGGAGGGTGAGTGGGGAAGGGGATGAGGGCTGGGGGGTAGCAGTGAGGGGGAGTGTTCCATGGAATCACTTGGGCTAAAAGATGTCTTGGTGGGTTGGTTGGGGCCTGGTTCATGTAGTGACTTCTCATTAATCAATAAGACCTCTGGGCTGGAGCCAGGGGTCCCTTTTGACTGTGGCTTTGTGTCAAATCTGAGCTCCTTATCTTTGGGCTTACTCAATATCAATCACAAATAACTAACATTTAGTATTTAAAGATTTACTAAGCTTTTCCCAAGACCTTTTGACTTAGATAATTAAATGATCATTATCCCCATTTTACATATGGGGAACTGAAGCTCAGAAGTCTCACAATTATTTTGTGGTAGGTCTAGGATTTTAATTCGTTTCTTCTGACTTCAATTTTTTGTTAGGAGATAGGAAAAAAGCGTGGAAAGGGTTGTCCTGAAAAACAACAGGTAGGGCTTTATGGAGGTCTTAAAATATTAGAAGAGCTGTTACTTATAAGAGATTAAACTGATTTTTAGTAATAATAACTCACATTTATGTAGTCCTATAAGGAAAGGACTTTGTAGACCTTAAAATAGCCCTGTGAGGCAGGTAGTGCAAGTATTATCCTCATTTTTTAAGTGAGAAAACATGGTATTGAGGGGGTCTAATGTGCAAATGGTTCAGCAATCGATCACCATTTATTAATCTCCTGTGTGCCAGGCACTGGGCTAGACTATGCTGAGAACGCAAAAACACAATTGAAACAAATTTTTCTCTCAAAGAGCTTATATTTTATGAGTTCTGTGAGAGAGACTACATATGGATATATGTGTAAGCAAATGTATACAAAATAAATACAAGATAATAGGTTGAGGGAGGGGAATCAGGAAGCCCTTCATGTATAAATTGTTGCCTCAGTGGAATTTTGAATGAAATAAGGGATTCTGAGGGAGAGATGATGAGGGAGTGCGTGCAAGGCATGGAGTTCAGCCAGTGCAGAGATGAGGACAGGAGATGGTGTGTAGAATACAAGAAAGGTGGTAGTAATATGTACCAGGGCCAAAAAGGTATATTGGAAGTCAGGTTGTGAAGGACTTTAAAAGCCAAAAAAGTGTTTATATTTGATCCATAAAGGGATTGTGGAGTCACTGATTTTGAGTGGGGAAATAACTTAGACCTTTGTTTAGGTTCATCATTTGGCAGCTCTTATGGTGGATGAATTGCAGTAGGGAGAGACCAGTTGGGAGGCTATTGAAATAGTTGAGGCAAGAGGTGATGGGGGCCTGAAGGAGTGTAGTGACTGTGAGTAGAGTGATCAAAGGAAATTTTCCACCCAGCTTCTTTCTGAGGTAGATACAAAGGGAAAAACCAAAAAGGAATAAATGGGAAGTTAGATGGAAAGGTATTTCTTGGCATGGCATGAGGAAGAATTTCTCAGCATTTTTTTGGAGGGGGAGATACAATGGATAAATTGAAGCTTCTTTTCATTCTAAAATTCTTTGATTCTGCGAGTGTCAGAAGACTTTATGGAAAAGATAGGTCTTAAGGTAGATACCAAAAGATGACGAAATTTAGAGGGGTAGAAGAGGGGGACTGTGTGTGTGTACATACATGTAAGCATTTTACAGTTTTATAATTAAAATTTTCTGGAAAAGAACCCTCCAGAACTTCATGATTTGGTTCTTTTTTTTTCTAATGTTTTTCCCTCTTTGGTAGAAAATAACCTTCTTGTGTGTTCCTTTGTATCCTCCTGTAAAATGGAGATGACAATACCTGTTCTGTGACCTTGTAAGGTTGTCGATACAACTAGATATTACATGAAAACATTTTCAAGACCTTAATGCACGATGTGAGCTAGCTAGCGCTTTCTTTCTTTCTCTTTCTCTCTTTCTTTCTCTCTCCCCCCCTCCCTCCCTACTCTCTGCCCCTCTTCCCCTCTCTGCCCCTCTTCCCCTCTTCCTCTAACTCCCACTCCCCCTTCCCTTCCATCTCTCCCCCTCTTTTTCTCTCTTCCCTCTTTCTCTCCCTCCCCCCCTTCTCTCTCCCTCTCCCCTTCCTTCCCTTGTCTATATATCTGTATATAGTCATATTATTATAAGTGGAAACTACTTATTTTGCAGAAGTATTGTTTTGGTCTACTGTTGCACAGGGGAAAGAGGAAAGAAATTGGACTGGGTTTAAAATCACATTTCAGCTATCTTTTATTCAAAGAATAACAGTTACAAAGGACCCTTTTTGTCTTGTAGTCGTACTGAAGAATTCCTCCACGGTGACTACCACAGTAGTAATCTAGCCTCTTGCTTTCTTGTGAGAGAAGAAACCATTATCTCCTTAAGTCAGCCAATTCTATTTCTTGATAGGAGTTATTATTGTGAAGATTTTCCTTACATTGGGTTGTTGATATCTGCGTATCTGGGGCCAAGTATATTTAATTACTCTTTTACATGACAGCCCTTCAAATATTTGTACACAGTTATCATAGTTATCATGTTGTGTGTCCTCTCCCTTCCCCCCTTCTTATCTAGTCTTTCTGTGCTTGCTTTCAGCAATTGAGGATTATTCTTAATTGCCAGAGGAGGCAAATAGTGGAAGTAATCCAGACCTCAGATTTGGCACTTAATAAATGCTTATTGATTGATTTATAATTAATCTAAGTCATTATTAAAAATAATTAATAGAGGGTGAAGGATTATAATACTTTAGTAGGTATGCTCTTTCAACTTTATATTTAACTATTAATGAGTGCTCTTTGGGTCAGGTGATTTAATTTATTACCATTTCTCCTCTCATTTAACCTGTGTCTCTCCATTTTGTCCATAAGGAAACATGAGAGACAAAGCTTATCACTTAGCTTCCCAGAGATGCAGTGCACACTATGTATCAGGCGTGGACCTACATGCTAGAGATAAGACTTAAATGAAAGTTACTGCCCATAAGGAGTGTGCATTTTATAGGGAGTGACATTACATGTGATGTAGTTTGTGAGGTTCAGGAGTTGGGGTCGTCTGGAAAGAATTCAAGAGGCAGATGCTCTCCTAATCAAGAGGGCTTTATTGACAAAAAAGCAGTGGGCTAGTCCTTAGCGGCACTAGCAATTTGGAGAAGGACAGGGGCTTGCTTTTATATGCTAGTCTTAGGCACTCAACCAGGAGTGGGGTATGTATGCTCCTGTGTGGGCAGTTAACCACAGGGAAGGATGTCGGGGAAAGGGAAGCAGGTGTGCTGGATCAATTCAAAATAATTCAAGGATGTGATCACAAAACGGGATTTAGCTTGCAACATTGGAGGTTATAATCACAAACTATAAGGGTTAGTCACATACACTGGATATTGGCTAAAGTAAGAAGGTTTTCTTGTTAACAGGTAGAGCCCCCTGTTACTTAGGCAAGGCTCTCCTTTTTGCTGGGCAGAAGTCCGCCTCATCAACATGGATTATTCCTCACCCTATTCCTCATACCTACAAAACCTTTTCACTCTCATGAAGCATTTCAATCTGTTAAACCTTTCAGAGTATTCTAGGCTATTATTCCTTCCTTGACTTCACTTTCCTCTCTCTCCAACCTCAGCCCGTTAGCCATTTCAGCTCTAGGCTGTCCTGTCTCATTTGTCTTATCCGCTATCTCTTGCCAAAGCTCAATCCTATATTACTTCCACTAGCATGCTTCCATGGTATTAGCAAAGCAGAAACTTTTTAGAAGCAGCTACACAGTAGACTCCTAGTCATTCCATTTTATTCTTAATTTATGTTTTGATTTATAACATTGCCTTGTTTTTTCCTCATAGATCTCTGTTGTGTGAATTGGTAACTTGAACATGAGCCTTGATTTACATGATTTACTACTTTGCTGTCGTCAACTTGAAAATGACAGAGCTACAGAACGAAGGGTAGTGAATGACATCAATTTAAACAGTGTTCTTATCTCAAACAAAGATGTAGATTAATAATAACTTATTTAAATATATTTTCAGAAAGAAGTCGAGAAGTTCAAGCATTTGATCCGAGATCCTGAAACAGTTAAACATTTGGATCGGAACTCTGATTCTAGACAAGGAAAATATTTGAACTGGGATGCCGTTTTTAGGTATTTTGTTGAATAAATTTTGTTCCTTTTCCAACCATCATTTATGTAATTTAATGTGTTACTGTTAATTTTCCTTTCATGCCTTAGACTTTATATTACCATTTTCTAAAGAACCTAACACAGTATTTTACACAAAATAATTTCTTGATAAATTTGGTTCAAAACATTAAAAATATATTTTTATATGAAGAATTTAAGAAACTTAAAAAGTGTGTTCACTTTTTCTTTTTGTCAAATGCTAAATAAAGTTTAAAGTATTTTAAACATCTTACAAGTAGATTACAAAAATGTATTTTTGTCATTGGAATGTCATTGGAATGGATACTGATCTTAGGACTTTATGATGTCATACTATAGGGTGAAAATAAAACTAATTAGGTATCTAATGATAGCTTTTAAGATTTTATAAAAGTATCTAAAGTCACCAATAACTAATTTTCCCCAACATGATTGGTTGTTGTGTGATACGTTGAAATGAGGTAACTAGGAAGAAAATGAGAATAATGTCATAACAATTCTGTCAAAAAGCCAATATGAGGAGGAAATATGTTTAAGCCAATATGAGAAGGAAATTGACTATTAGAAAACTGAAGCAGCATTCATTTGACTGGGATGATTAATTTTAAATCAAAAGATACAGTCCATTAGAATCATTAAAGTTTTGTAGTTTTGTAAACAGAAGTTGTAATTTCTTTAAAATTAAAAAAAAATGGATTTTCATAGGAGTTATTTTTTTCATTGGCTTCACTTTGGAATAAATTCCTTCATCCTCCCCTACCCAGAGAGCAATCTCTTGGAACAAAGAAAAAAATTGAAAGAAAAGAAAGAGTTCAGCAAAATTAACACACACACATCAGCAGAGTATGATGGTGTCAGTAATGTTCTCCACTGATAGTGTCCCACTTCTGCAAAGAAGGAGAGATGTGAATTTTTTCCATCTCTTCTCTTGGTGATAAGTATGTTCGTTATAAACACATGGTTTTCAGTTTCTTTTTTAGGTTGTCATTTTCATTTACGTTGTTGTTACCATGTATATGGTTGTTGTTTTCCTGGTTCTACTTCCTTCACATATACATCTTACCTTCCTCCTCTGAATTCTTTGTATTTCGTAGTTCAGTTTATTTAGCCACTTCTCTATTGGGGAGTTTTCAGGTTTTTACTATCATAAAAAGTGAAAAGTCAAATGCTTTTTCTTGCCACTTTTAAGTTGCATGGACTCTTTAAAGATGTTAAAGTAATCCCTGAAGAAGATAATTTTTTAAAATATATTTTACTTTCCTGAAGGTTTCTGCAAAAGTACATCCAGAAGGAAACAGAATGTTTGCGAACAGCAAAACCAAATGTGTCAGCTTCAACACAAGCCTCCAGACAGAAAAAGATGCAAGAAATTAGCAGCTTGGTTAAATACTTCATCAGATGTGCAAATAAAAGTAAGGGACATATGCATTGTTTATTCATCTATAAAATAGGGGAACTGGTCATGTTTATCTGTAGAATTTTGTGATTTGATATGCATACTTCTCCATTCTCTATGCTAGGGTTGTGCCACTTATTACTTCTGCTTCATGGTCTGCATTTCTTGGCCTCCATATTCTGTGCCTTTGTTTTATTCCCTAGGCTTAGAATGTCTTCCTAACTCTGTCTGATGAAATACTGCCTGTCCTTTAAGACATAGCTAAGTGGTGCAGTGGGTAGAGTGCTGGACCAGGAGCCAGGAAGATATGAGTTCAAATTCTGCCTCAGATGCTTAATAGCTTTGTGACCCTGGGGAAGTTACTTGTCTGCCTCACCTTCCTCATCTGTATAATGGGGGTTATAATAACCCCTACCTCCCAGGGTGTTGTGAAGATAAAATGAGATAGTATTTATAAAGTGCTTTGCAAATCTTAAGGTAATGTATAAATGCTAGTTGTTATCATTTATTAATATGATTATGTCCCTTCCACTATGAAACCTTTCCAATTAGAAATATTCTTTCTTTACTTTGTACCTCTTCCATGCATTTAAGGTTTATACTATGTTGTGTACAGCTCTCCAATAACAATAATAACAGTGATAATTTATGTAGTCCCTGTGGTTTGCAAAGTGACTTACAGATATCTCATTCAATCCTCAAAACCACCTTGGGAGGTAGATGCTGTTATCCCCATTTTACATATGAGGGAACTGAAGCAGATAGAAGTTCTGTTGTTTGCTTAAGATCATACAGCTAGTAAATAAGTAGCTGAGGCAGGATTTGAACATAGGTCTTCTTGACCCCAGATCCACTGTGCCACTAGCTGTTCTGATTAGATTGTAAGCTCTGTAAAAGAAGGGTACAAGGATTGGAATAGGGTTTGGGGATAGGATAGCTCCTCTTGGGCTCCATCACAGGTTTTTGTATATGCTAGAGGCTTAATAATGCTTGGGGAGGCTTGCAAATATCCAATAATAAGGAGCCTTATGATGGGACAGTAGAATTAAAGTGACCTTGTCTGGAGAGAAATCTGGAATTATGCCCAAAAAGTTATAAGATTGTGGATACCCTTTGACCCAGCAATACCACCATTAGATCTTTTTCCCAAGGTTATCAAGGGAAAAAGAAAAGAACCTATCTGTTCTAAAATACAGCAGCTGTCCTTGTGGTAGCAAAGAACTGGAAATTGAGAGGATGCCCATCAATTAGAGAATGGCTAGAGAAGTTGTGGTATATGATTGTTGTGGAATACTACTGTGATGTAAGAAGTGATGAGCTGGTTGATTTTAGAAAAACATGGAAAGAATTTCCTGAAATAATGAAAAGTGAAATGAGCAGAACCAAGATAATGATGTATACGGTGACAGCAATATTGTTCCAAAAATAATTGTGAACAGCCAAATAATTTTGAGTATGATGAATACTCAAATCAATTACAAAGGACCTATGAAGAAAGATGCCATCTACTTTCAGAGAAAGAACTAATAAACAGAAGTATATATAGTATAGTTTTATATATACTTATAAATCTGAGTCAAATACTGGCCTTTTCTAGAGCAAGGTGGGGAGGGAGGGAGGAAGAAATTTGGAACTTAAACTAACAAAAAAGATAGTTGTTAAAATGCGTTGAAATCTCACTAATTGCTGTTCATTCCAGTTAGTCCATCTGAGTGAAAAGTATAAATTATAGGAGAATATAATAGAAGTACAGTTTTATTGTTATTCAGTTTTAACCGCCAAAACAATATATTCTTTATTGAAGTTCTTTCATGGATGGATAGCATTTACTTGTGTTTAAAATACTTATTTGCATGTGCACAAATGCTGACTAATAATGATAGCAGTATTTATATAAGACTGTAAAGATTGCAAAGACTTCACATATGTTATTTTGATCTTAGAATAACCTTTGGAACTAGGTGTTACCATTACTCCCATTTTACAGATGAGGAAACTGAGGCACAAAGAGGTTAAGTGTTTTCCCTAGAGTTACTGAACTAGTAAGTGTCTGAGGCAGGATTAAAAATCAGGTCTTCTGAGTCCAAGTGTCTGCACTGTGCACATTTTATTTTCTTTGTAGGTTAAGTATTCTCTCTGCAAGCTTGATTGTACTATTAAACTTAGTTATTGGGGCAGCTGGGTGGTGCACTGAGTAGAACACTGGCCCTGGAGTCAGGAGGACCTGAGTTCAAATGCAGTCTCAGACACTTGGCACACTCGCTAGCTGTGTGACCTTGGGCAAGTCACTTAATCCCAATTGCCCTGCCTTCCCCCCCCCCCAAATTTAAACTTAGTTATTAAATTCTTTCTTCATTGATCAATTTCAACCAGTCCTAGGAATAGTTATTACACATGTTGAATTATTTGAGCTGAAATCTAACAAATGTTTGCTACCTATTTCTTAATTAGGATTGTAGTCAAACGAATTTTAAAAAAATGGAATCTTCCAAACTGTTATCTTTACATGATATTGCTAATTTATTTTAAAAAGATTTATCATATTTTCATTGCTTCTGTTCTGTGCTTTACCAGGAGCCCCCAGGTTGAAATGTCAAGAGCTTCTAAATTATGTCATGGACACAGTGAAGGATTCCTCCAATGGAGCTACTTATGGAGCCGATTATAGTAATATATTGCTTAAGGACATTCTTTCAGTAAGGAAATACTGGTGTGAAATATCTCAGCATCATTGGTCAGGTATTCTCCCTCTGGTTTGTTGTTTGTAAGTTTTTTGTTGTTGAGTCACTTTGATGAAATAAATGATGTAGCAATCAGGAAATTCTTATTCTTGAGTTGTCATGCTTCTCTTTTATTTTTTAATATTTCATATAAGTTATTTTTTAAAAAAACTTTCACATGGTCTTAATGTCTCAGGCTCCTTCTATGCTCCTAGAATCATGTACCTGTAGTTTGAATTGCCCACTAGGTTTTGATTTTGGATTTGCTATTCATTCATGCCCAGTTAAGAGAAGAAAAAAAATATATGCCAATTTCTTAGTCAAGTTAAACATTTAGTGAACTATAGCTTTATAACTTATATAATAAGTAAATCAGAAATATAACATTTCTGAAATGTGCTTTTGTAATGAATGTAAAATTCTATGTTCAGATGAAAAGCAGTTAACTTTCAAGCTGTTTGTAAAGAAATTTTGTGATTTCTCTTTGAGGTAGAAACCTTCATGATATCCTCTTGTTCATGTCACACTTTCTGTAGGACTAGCTCTGTTGTAGTGAAAAAAAACAAACAAAGCCAAAACTCTGGTTTTGGACACCATAGACCTGTGTTTGATTCCTGTTGCCTCCATTTCTTGGCTTCAGGTTCCTGATTTGTAAAACAAAGGGTTGGACCAAATGTCCTTTAAGGTTTCTTTCATCTCTCAACCTCTGATTTTAAGGCTGTACGTACAGTTTTTAAAGTTTGGATGGTAGAATTCTCAGGTGGTGTCAGCTTTTAGAGGCTTGGGAGTAATAACATTTCTGTATCTTAGTCTCTGCCTTTTCAGTTGATCCTTTTAGGTCTCAAGTCTTTACTTGACAATGTCTTCCTGTTATAATCTATTGCTCCTTTTTTCCTTTTTCTAATCATAGAAAAGATGAAGGAAAACCGTCAAATCTTATAAACTCTCCTTTCATACCTCTGTTTTCCTTCTAAGCAGGAGCAAAGCCACTTCCTACCTATCTCTTCTCTCTTTTTTTTTTAAGAGGGAGGAAGACAGGGCAACTGGGGTCAAGTGACTTGTCCAAGGTCACACATCTAGTAAGTGTGTCAAGTATCTGCTTTTGGATTTGAACTCGGATCCTCCTGACTCCAGGGCCAGTGCTGTACTCACTGCATCACCTCACTGCCCCCTTTTCTCTACTTTCAACAAGGAATCTGTTGTTTCACAATTTTTTCTTCACCTACTAAGCATTCCAAGTTAGTAAAGACTAAGGTTGGACTTTCATGCCAACTTTTAACCAGTTAAATTTCTTTTAAATATTTGGTCTGTGGATGTGAATGCTATCTTAACTAACTCAGTGGATAGCTCTTTAAGCACAATTTATTTCTCCTTATACAACTATTAAAACAGACAGTTGGAAAGGAGGCAGAGTACTGTATTATAAAAGGTCAAATAGGGAGACCTTCAGCCTGCCTGGTATGGCACAAGCCAGGGAAATATTTGACAAAATAACTAAGAATATGATATAATAGAGATAATGTTAGTATGTGATTTTCCAAGTCATTATGTAGCTTCAGGGATCCTTATAGACAGTTTAGCAGTCCCTGTTTCTGTTTGAGTTTTGGTACCACTGCTGTTGTGGACAGAGCAGTGAGTTCTGGGTATTCTATGACTCACAGTTCAGATCTAGTTATGTTTAAAGCTGCAAGAGATCTTAGGGTCCATCAAAGTCACATTCCTCAGTTTATAGATGAAGAAACCAGGGCCCCAGGATGGTAGGCAGCTTGCCCAAGGCCACACAGTAAGTAGCACAGGCAAGATTCCCTCTTAGTTTTTCAATTCCTATTTTTTTTTTAATTCAGACCTCTTTTTTCATTAGGGTAGGGTTTAGAGAGTTGCTTGGAGCACTCAGAAATGAAGTGATTTGCCTAGGGTTACACTGCTAGAATTTGTCTGGAGTGACCTTAAACTTCGTCTTGTCTCCAAGGTCAGCGCTATCTCTTGCTTTTATTACAGCCTCTCTACCATGAACATATTTTACTCTTTTTAACTCAGTTCCTTAATATGGAACCTAGGTATCCTATTACCTGCTTCTGTCTCTTGTAGGAATGAATGTTGTTGAAATAAATAATACATATGAAAATAGAATTCTGAGAAAAGGAAGGTAAGGCTGCTAGATAGGGATGAATTTTCTGCTTCAACCACCGTAAAAGATGGCCTGTTATCTACGTGAATATATTTATTTTCTCTTTGATGTCACAAAAATTTATGGATTTTCTGGTCATTTATATGTAAAGAATACTGATTTACTTGATTTATTGATTTATGTGTAAGGGAGACTGATACATGTTCTTTTTCTTTTAAAATACATTTTTATTGATCTGCTTTTTTATTACCTGCATTTCTCAGTGTATTGTCCCTTTATTATTCTAGAGAGCCAGCTTTTTTTATGGCAAATAAAAAAAGGAAATAATACAAAAAGAAAATTAAGAAAAATTCTGCAGAATTAATGCAGTGAAAAAGTTTGACACTCATGTAGGGTTCTACACCTGTAGTTTCCCTCTCAGCTGTAAAGAATGGGAGGGGCATGTGTTCAAATGTCTTTTCTGTGGGGCTATGCTTGATCATTATAGTTGCATAACATTTGGTTTTCATTCTTTTGTTGTTATAGGATATTGATTGTTTTGTTGTATATTGTTTTACTGGTTCTGCATATTTCTTTTCATATAAATCTTTCTATGTGATTATATTTATCATTTCTTACTGAAGAGTATGCAGGTACCACAACTGATTTAGATATCCCCTAATCACGGAGCATCTATTCTGTTTCCAGTTCTCTGCTTCTTTGAAAAAAGTGCTACTGTAAATTTTTTGGTTTCTGTGGGGCTTTTCTTTTTGTCATTGACCCTCTCATTGTATATGCTTAGGGGTGGATTCTCTAATTTCAAAAACATGGACATTTTAGTCACATTTTTAATGTGATTCCAAATTGCTTTCCAGAATGATTGGATCAGTTCACAACTCTACCATCAGTGCATTAGTGTGCCTGTCTTTCCACAGCCACTCTACCATTGACTAGTCCCACATAGCAATAAATTATACTAAAAAACAAATGTCATTCAGTTTTTGCAAAAGATATGCTCTTTTTGGTATCTGAAGTCATATACCATTAAACCCCAATTTCCTGGCTTTCGAACTTAGAAGCAGTGATCAAGTCCTGTAAACAAATTTTTTGGTATCTATATTGAGTTCAACCAACATTTATTGAATACCATATGCATAATTTTTTCAATAATATTTTAATAGAAATGTCAGAACAGCATTGTTATGGGTCAATGCTTTAATTATAACATGTACTTTACAAAATTATTAGCTTATCTATAGTACTTATATTTTGCAAGTAGTGGAACTTTTTGATTCACTTAAAACATTTAACATTATAAGTTAAAAGAAATACTTTAAAATAGATTGAAAAGAAATTAGTCTTGTAACTAATTTTGATCTTTCTTTCTTTTCTTTTTTTTTTTTTTAGAACTTCTGGCCCTATATTGTACAATGTATCTCAAGCCATCTAAAGATATTAATAGAGTTTTAGTGGCTAGAATAATTCAAACTGTAACCAGAGGATGCTGTTCCCAGACAGATGGAGTAAATTTAAAGTTTTTTGAATTTTTTTCAAAGGCAATGCAGTGTGCAAGGTAATTTTTACTGATTTTGGTATTTAAAGCTCTTAATTTATTTGCCTTAAATGAAGATCTGACCATGTCTCTCCTCTGCTTAGTAAACTCTATGCCTTCCTGTTGCCTCTAGATTCAAATATAAACTCCTCTCTTTGGCTTTATTTAAAAAAGGCTTTCACAGCCTTGCTCCAGCTTGTTTTTGCAGCCTCATTGGTCATTATGTCTCCTCCTGCACCCTGTGATCCAGGCAAACTGTACTTCTCTGTTTTCCTCCCTCACAGCCTTACTTCTCTGGTCTTTGTGCCTTGGTTCTGGCTGTCTTTCCTCCCATCTTTGAATGTACTTCCTCCGTTCTCACGTCTTCCATCCTTTAAGATGAAGCTTAAGCACCAGCTTGAAGTAGGAAGCCTTTCCTGGGGCTCTGCTTCTCAGGCTACCTTGTAGCTAACCACTTAGTCTTTGTTTCTCCTGACTTTCTTTACATTTATTCTCTGTATATTTATATACTTCTTGTCTCCCCCATTTGAGCCTTGTGTGTAGGGATTATTTATTTTATTTATATCCACAACACACAGTACAGTGTCTCACACATAGTAGGTGTTTGATAATTCCCTAATAATTGATTGATTCTTAACCATGCCCTTTCCTACCTTTCCTGTATTTTTATATTTCATTCCCTTCCACATATTTTGTGATTTTTCCACATTGCTTTGTTTGCTGTTCTTTGCACATAGCATCTGTTTCCCTTCTTAGTGCTTTTGAACTTACTCTTCTTCATTCCTGGAACATTCTTTCTCACTTCTGCTTCTTGATGTTCCTGGATTCTTGTGAGTCTTAGATCCGATTTTTACCTTTTGAGAGAGACCTTACCTGATTGCCTCCCATCTTCAAATGCCATCCCCTCCAAGGTTACCTCTCATTTATTCTTTGTATATCTTGTTCCATCCCCTGACTCACTTCCTAAAGAGGCCTATTCACTGAATGGGCATTACTTCACTCTACGTGAGTACATGAAAAGGCCTTAGCCTAAAAGGGTCTCCCATTGCATCCTGGGTCATCTCTAGTCATCCTGTTGAATATCAGGTCACTGGATCCAGAGGGCTCTGGGGGAGAAAGTGAGGCTAGTGACCTTGTACAGCCCTCCCTCACTCAAATCCAAGTCAACTGCAAGTCATGTCGTCATCTCCCTATGTCATGATCCTCTTCAGAAATGAAGGACAAACACAACAACAAATGTTTATCTTGTACGTGCCTAGTTCTTTACAGGTTGTATCTTCCATTCAAATGTGAGTTCCTTGAGGCTGGGCATGAATTTTAATCTTTCTTTGAATACCCAGTGATTTGCACAGTGCTAGGCACATGGGGATTGATTAATAAATGCTTTTTGATTGATTTAATTTTTTTCATTTAAAAAAATTAATCTAGATTAAAACAGATCTTGTGTTATATTCAGTAAGTTAAAAAGTTATCTTTTTTGAGGCAAACTATTTGCTCTTTTTTTTTTCTCTTCTTTTTTGGTTTTGTTTCTTCTCTCTCATGATTCATTCCATTGGTCATAATTCTTCTTTGCAACTTGACTATCGTGTAAATGAGTTCAGTGCAAAAGTTTATGTAGAATCTATATCAGACTGCATGCCATCTTGGGGGGCGGGGGTAAGGGGAGGGAAGGGAAGAAAATTTGAAACTCAAGAACATGTAGAACTTAGCATTGTAAACTAAAAATAAAAAATCTTATTAAAAAAAAAAAAGTTATCTTTTGATAGTATGAACTTATCATAGTCTGAGAACCAAATTGAAGAGGCAGTGGGGTTTACTATAGAGATTCTCAGTTGGGTTGCAATATTTAGTAGCTGACTTCTTGTGTTGGGGAAGTGCTTTCCCCTCTGGAGATAAGAATTCCACTTGTAGTAGTCAGTCAGAAGGCATTTATTAAGTACCCGTGTGTGTTAGGCACTTTTCTAAGACTTTGGTGATAGCAAGACAAAACTGAACTGGTTTTTGCCCTTGAGGAGCTTCAAATCTAGCAAAGGGAGAAGACATGTTTACATGTGGGTATACATAGAAAGAATACCATCTTTATAGATACGGGTAATTGTAGCAGGATGGCGTGAGCAACTGCAAGGATCTGGAAAACCTTCACATAGAAGGTGGCACTTAAGTTTATTGAGCAGGAAATAATACAGTCAGACCCACACTCTGGGAACATCCCTTCATTGACTGTAGATGGATTGGAATGGGGCAGGACTTGATTCAGAAGATTGATTAGGAGGCTTTTGCTATAGATATGTGGGGTAAGGGAGAGTGAAGTTTCAAATGAAGGTGACTGGAAGGGTGATGGTGCCCTTGACACAAACTGAGGCAGAAGTCCCAAAGTTTTTGCTTTTTACAGCCCAGTAGTAGATGCTGTGGACTGTACAAACAAGTATAAGATATAGACCTTGCTCTCAAGTAGCTTATAGTGTAGTTGGGCAGATTAGACTTGACATATCAAAAAGCAGATAATGAAATACAGAACAATCAAATTCGAATTGGCATGGAAGAAATAGATTAGGAATGAGGGTGACACTGGGCAAAAGTAGATACCAGGAAAAAAATCAAGAGAGTTTATATGAAATGCTTTGGAAATGAAAGTAACGTGTGTTAAAAAATATAAGTGGATAACTATGACTGGACACTATTTTGGTTAAGAAAAACTAAGAAGAGTGAGCCCTTTGTATACATTTGTTATGGGTATACAGAGCCATTTGAACACATGGGGTTCATTAATCAGCAAGCATTTATTAAATGCTTCCGGTGAGCTGTACACTGTGAGGCATTGGAACTGCAAAGACACAAAATGAAACAGTCCCTGCCCTTGGGCAGCTTATTTTCTTCAGCTGAGATGCTAGAAATTTAAATAAATGTTGGGCATTTCCATCTTTGTGTAATTTATTAATTGTCTTCAAGTTGATTGTATAAATACCAAAAACCCGTATGTTTTTCTTTTTGTATAATAACTAATGCTTGGTTTCTTATGTTGTAGGCAGGAAAAAAGCTCTGCAGGCTTGAATCATATTCTGGCTGCCCTTAATATCTTTCTCAAGGTCTTTGCTGTGAATTTTCGTATGCGAGTTTGTAAATTAGGAGAAGAAATCCTTCCTACTGTGCTTTACATATGGTCTCAACAAAGACCAAATGATTCTTTGAAGGATGTAATTATTGAATTATTTCATCTGCAAGTTCGTGTTCATCACCCAAAAGGAGCCAAAACCCAAGACAAAGGTATATGAATACTTTTTGTTATTATTTTTAATTTGCTTACTCATTAAACTATTTAGATCTAATTAGGTCTAATTCGAAAAAAAAGACTGTGACCTTTTCCAGTTTGTCACTAACAGCTGTTGCCTAGTTGAGAGCACCTCTGAGGATTGGATTATTAAGGTTAATGCTGATGCCAACATGTGTCCCTAGCTTCTTTTATCTGCTTGATATTTATCAATGGATATTTTTGTCAGAATCATAAGGTTTCATTCTGTGTTTTATCATCTAATTAATAGACATTAATAAATGTCAGCTGTGTACCTAGCATAGTGCTAGGCACTATGAGGGCTTAATAAATAAAAGACACTGTGTCTATAAAATCTAGTTGGAAAAATACAAATAACATATATGGAACAAGTAAAGAAGAATAAAAGACAATATACAATTAAATTTTGAGTAGTGTATAATATACTATAAATGCTAATAATTCAATGAAGGGAGAGATTACATACTTCTTATAGAAGGTAGAACCTGGGTGATATCTACAAGGAGTTTTAACTAGAAAGATATTTAACATTTGGATAAGCAGAAAAAAAAGGACATGAGCAAAGCCACAGCAGTGGGATTTGTCGCCCACCTAATATTAGTGGGAGACAGAACTTGTCTTTTGAGTGGTAGGTTGATATTTTGAAGAAGTAGGCGTTAAAAAGTTGGCTAGGTTAAGCAGAGCCAAATTACAGAGGGCTTTGAAAGCTGCACAGAGTAGGTGACAGTTCATAAGCAAAAGTGAGATATTAGAGATTCTTAATCAGGGGAGTGACTTGGCAAAACAGGTGCTGTAAGTCCTATGAAAGTCCTGTGTCTGGTTTGGAGAGAAGATGGACCAAAGGTAGTAACTGAGATGTGAAATGATGCGAGCCAGCCTGGGTGGAAATAAAGGGAATATTCTCAAGTAAGAATTGATGGCAGAGAGATAGAGCCAAGATGTTGGAGTAACAGAAAATACCATGAACTCTTCCCCAAAATTTCCAAACAGGTGAAGAAAAAAGATTACACTAGGGATGGGGAACCTGTGGCCTTGAGGCTACATGTGGCCCTCTAGCTCCTCAAGTGTGGCCATTTGACTGAATCCAAACTTCACAGAATAAATTCCCTTAATAACACAATTTGTTCTGTACAACTTGGACTCAGTCAAAAGGCTGCACCTAAGGACCTAGAAGACCACATGTGGCCTTGAGGCCACATGTTCCCCACCCCTGGACTAGACCTAGTCCCAATGGGGAAATTTTTTAAAAATTTATTTATTTTTAGTTTACAATATTCAGTTCCACAAGCTTTTGAGTTCCAAGTTTCTTCCCCCTCCCCACGATGGCATGCGACCTAATATAGCCTCTACATATACATTCATATTAAACATTTTCACATTCGTCATGTTGTAAAGAAGAATTATAGCCAACGGAACGGGCCATGAGAAAGAAGAAACAAAACAGAACAAAAAAGAAAGCGCAAATAGTATGCCTCGATCTGCATTCAGACTCTGTAATTCTTTCTCTGGATATGGATAGCACTTTCCACCATGAGCCCCTTGGAGTTGTCCTAGAACTTTGCATTGCTGAGAAAAGCCAAGTCTATCCAAGTCACACAATATGGCTGTAATTGTGTACAATGTTCTTCTGGTTCTGCCTAATGGGGAATTTTAAGAAAAGTCACAGTAAGTTATTTTTCCATCCCACTTTGTTACAGGGAAATAGAAAGAGAAACCTGTGGACACTGAGGCAGGGGATCTGTCCAGGAGCAGTTGTATGGAGCACTCCACTGCCCAGAGAGAGGCTGGGCACCATAGCAAGAGGAGGTCTCAGATGCATGTCTCATCACTGCAGTGGAAGTAGCTGCCATACACAGCTTTGTTGCCCATACCCAGTTCTAGGTTACAGATCCAGGGTGGACTGAGGAGAGGCAGGGTGATGACAGTTGCTAGCCTTAGGCAGTGTTACTGAGAGTAGAGCAAGTTTAGGCAAGGGGTTGCAGTGTGGTTCCAACCCCAGGAGCAGAGTGGAGCCTCAGTTCTAGCTTCTAGCGCAGTCTGAAGTTTGTAGAGGAACAAGCTGGTCAGATTCTCAGACCTAAGGGGAGGAAGCCTACATTTCTATCATACTGAACCAGCAGAGCTCTTAGCTGACTGATAGGGACTGAGACCAGCAGCAAGTCTAATGTTGCTCAGAACCATAATCAGGTCAGGAACCTAAAACTAAGTGGGCAGCAGTCAGAGTTTGCCTTGGATCAGACTACTTTGGAAGCACTTTAAGCTGCCAGGTTCTCAGCCAGAGCTGACCCTGCCATCTTGGAAGAACATAACCCTTACTACCTAACAACCAGAGAGACCAGCTCAGGCTTTCTCTCCAGAACTGCTCAGAGCCTGGGCCTAACAACAAAAATAATAAGTAAGAATTGACCTAGTGCCTGCCATAAGCCAGGTACCGTGCTAAGGACTTTACAAATATTATCTCATTTGGTGCTCTTACCCTTGGGAGGTAGGTGCTGTTATTCCTATTTTATAGTGGAGGAAAACTGAGGGAGACAGTCATTAAGTGACTTGCCCAGGGTCACACAACCAGTAAATATCTGAGGTTACATTTGAACTCAGGTCTTCCTGACTCCGGGCCAAGTGCTCTGTGCACTCTGGCGCCACTTAACTTCTAGCTTCAGACATTAAGTCTGAAGTCAGAAAATGGGCTAGAAAAATGAGCAAAGTGAAAAAAAAGAATCTCACCATAAAAAGTCATTAGCTGTTAGCTCAAGCCCAGGTAACCCTTGGAATTTTTAAGTCTAGGAGACTAGGCTATAGTGCCATTGATTAACTTCAGTTCAGCAACCATGTATTGAGCCTCTGCTGTGCACCAGGCACTATAGTAAGTGCTAGGGATACAAAGGCACAGAGAAGTGATGTTAGCAAAGGGACCTATTGGTGGAATTTGATTAATTGATCTCAGTTGAGGAAGGTAATTACTTTAAGATTGGACATGTTGAGGTGACGGTAGTATATTCAGGAAATAATCATTTTGAAGTAGATAGCATTTACATAATGTTTTTGAAGTTTTCAAAGCACTTTACAAATATTTCGTTTCATCCTCACAACAACTCTGAGAGATAGGCGATAGAAAAGTCAAGGTTGGAAATGAAGATGTCAGAGTCCCTTGTCTATCTTTCTCTATGTATATAGCAACATAGATATATATGCATACATACACACTCATATATGTATGTTTACATGTATTGATACATTTTTAGTTGGCAGTTGAAAATTGGAACTAAGTAGAAGCTATATTTTTATATTTTTGTAAATAGGAGCTTATGAATCAGCAAAATGGCAAAGTATCTTATACAGCTTATATGATCTACTGTTGAATGAGATAAGTCATATAGGAAGCAGAGGAAAATATTCTTCTGGATGTCGAAATATTGCTGTGAAGGAAAATTTGGTGGAATTAATGGCAGATGTTTGTCACCAGGTATAGTAGCTCTTACTATATATGCCTTTTTTGTCCATAATGTTCCCTGTTAATTTTCCACCATATTTTCACCTGTATTTTTGTGAGAAAGAGACATAAAATTATTCTCAGTGTGTTGTTTCATGTTTCCTTCATTTATTCAGCATGTCTCGAATAGCTGATATTTTCTTTATAATAACTTCTTTCTAAGTGTTCATTAGGTAGTGATTCTAAGCTGTTCTTTTCCCGGTTCAGCTCAGTAAACAGTTTGAAGGCTTCCTATTGGCATTTATACTATGCTGTTTTCCAAGAATATAGTCTTTAAGAGACAAGGTATTTTTAACTTTGCTTTCCATGTAGAAGTTTTTGTTAAAAGCATGCATCAGCATTCTGTGGAGAAGTGTAACTGCTATTAAGAATTTTCTTGATTTTTAAATTTATTCCCTGAAAAACTTTGGCATTTTGCTCTATTAGAGATATTTTTTGTTAAGGGTTCTTTGGTAATTCTTCACTTTTCTGAGCTTTTCATAGGTATTTTTCAGCATAGTAAAAGTGTAAGATTAAAAATGTTTCTCCCCATTTCAAGATTACTATATATATATTTGAATTATCATGATTAAGTGTTTACTCTTGGCTCATGGTTTCTATTTTTCCTCCATTTGAGAAGACTTTTTTTTTAATTAAACTTCACTTTATTAGCAAGTTTTGTCTAAAAGCTGATGTGAAGAAAAAGTCTATTCTCTTTGTGTGACTTTTCATTTGAAACAGGTCTTCGGTGAAGATACCAGAGTCCTAGAAATCTCTCAGTCTTATACCACTTCAAGAGATTTGGGTAGTGGCAATACACCAAGCAAAAGGAGAAAAATAGAATTAGGTTGGGAGGTTATTAAGGATTACCTTCAAAAGTCGCAGAATGATTTTGACCTTGTGCCATGGTAAAGTACCTTCATGCTTTTTTCTTGTGCACTGTTTTCTTTAGTCCTATGTTTGGTATTATTAATAGTTTTTTTTAAAAGCTAGCCCAATTTCTACAAAATTGCTTTAAAATGTCAGAGTGAGCAATTATAGTCTTGTTGTGAAAGAAAGCCACTTACTAGTCTATAATGCCTAATTTTTTAACTTATTTGTAATGAGTTTATTAGCTCTGCAAACTAAATATAACCAACTGTTGAGTGCAGGGCTAGTCTATCTTTGATTCTTAGAGGAGGTCTTTAGGGTGTAGGTGCGATACTTTTTGTAGTTACCCTTTTAATCTTAATGGTAAAAATAGATAGTTTATAAGTGCCTACTGTGTACTAACTAGGCACTGCTAAAACGCTTTTACATATATCTCATTTGATACAACAACCCTGGGAGGTAGGTGCTATTGTCCCCATTTTATAGATGAGGAAAATGAGTAAACAGAGGTTACTGACTTGCTCAAAGTTACATAGCTATTAAGTACCTAATTGCCTTTTTTTTTTTAACTTGGGTTCTTATATTTCCAACCATCATAATTAGTGTGTAGGTGTCTGAGAAAACATTGTAGATGGGAGAAAAAAAATCTCCTTTTCCAATTATTTTGGTTTTATTTATCTGTGTATACATGGTATCATTCCTGTAAAATGTAAACAACTTGAGTGCAGGGGCGATTGTATTTTTACTTTTATCTTTAACACTTAGTACAGTGCCTTGATATAATAGGCATATAATTAAAGTTTCTTAATTTCATTGAAAAGCATTTCAGAGACCTCAAAGGCCTGAGGTCAGATAAATTGTGGTAATGGACTTGTTACCCTGGGCTTTGATATTTATCCTTCCATTCTGTTTTCTGGGTACTAAATTAGTACTTGAAGGAAAAACAACTTAAAAATTTTTTTTATTTGTAGGGTTATTTCTTGGGAGTTTGGTATAGTGTAGAGAGTGATACAAATGGAATAAGAAGATCTGGTTTCAAATCCCTTGTCTCACATTTATTAGCTGTATGCCATGGACAAGATATTAAACTTCTTAGCTATAATTTCTTTTTCAGGATAATAGGGATAATATTACTTTATTTGTAGGGATGATGTAAGGCCCAAATGAGATTCATTTATTCAACCCATATCCATTAAGCATTGTTCATGTGTCAGGTGTTAGGATGTTAAACTGAAACAGACTGCCCCTCCCTTAAAAGAGCTTATGTTCTTTTTGGTGCAAAAATGTGTATACAGGTAAGTCAACACAACCTATATGCATAATGAATGCAAAGTAATTTGGGCAGATTCAGAGAAGCAGTGGTGAATCTTATCCTTGACTAATTGTGTCTTTCTGTGTGCCTGTTTCCTCATCTATAAAATTATTATTTTGATGCCTACTTCATAGAATTGTGCAGATCAGATGAAATACTCTGTGTGATAGGGTACTTTGTAAAACATGAAGTAATATATGTGTTTGCTATTAGTATTAATAAAAATTTTTTCAAATTTTTCAAGTTAATCATCTTTTCTTTTTAAGGTTACAGATTGCCACACAGTTAATAGCAAAGTATCCTGAAAGTTTTCCTAACAGTGAGCTTGCGCCGTTATTGATGATACTACACCAGCTTCTATCCCAGCAGCGACGAGGGGAACGTATTCCATATGTGTTAAGATGCCTCATTGAACTTGCGTTATGTCAAGGCAAGAAACTGGATCTGGAAATCTCACACAAGTCAGATCTCCTGAAACTCTGGAATAAAATTTGGTCTATTACCTTTCGCAGCATAAGTTCTGAACAAATACAGGCTGAAAACTTCGGCTTACTTGGCTCCATAATTCAAGGAAGTTTGGTTGAGGTTGACAGAGAACTATGGAAGATATTTACAGGATCGGCTTGCAGGCCTTCTTGGTAATAATAGTATATTGCACTACTTCTAAATTTAGGATTTTCTTTTTTGTGGATCTAATATAATATGCTTGTAGTTTCACTTAACAATTTTCTCTTGAAGTTTTCTTTACTTCATGAGTTTTTGTAGTTTGGCCATGAAAAGTCGCTAATACCAAAATACATGTGATTTTGACTTCAGCAGAGGTAAAGAGGGAGTTGCAGAGGTAAAGAATTTCTTCTGACTGTGGGATCCAACCTGTAATTTTTTACTTGTTTACTCAGAGAGTAATTCTCAATCCCGTATATTATTTCTCAAATAATCATTTTATTTTTCCAAGAATAATAAAATCTATTTAATTCATTTACTTACTGGAAATCATGATATATGTTATCGTGGGTCTTACAACTTGCGATAGTTCAAAACCAAGATATGACAGGTTTAAGTAACTTGCCAAGGAATATATTTATATTTTAATGTGTAATGATTGCATTTTCCTTAACATAAGTTGTCCCCTTTTTTTTTTAAGTCCTGCAGTATGTTGTTTGTCATTAGCCTTGACCTCCTGCATAGTTCCAGAGATGTCAAAAGTAGGAATGGATCAGAGTTTTTGTGAAATAAATCAAGGTTACTCATTAAAAGAGTTGATTATGAAGTGGCTGCTGTTCTATCAGTTAGAAGATGACATGGAAGAAAGTACAGAACTCCCTCCAGTTCTTTGCAGGTAATTTCTTTTAAATAGAAAGCTACATTACGTTTTATCTTAACATTAATAGGCATATTGTTCTGTGATAACCATAAGCCTTAGAAGTAAGAGTAAAGAAGTAAAGAATAAGTAAGCTGTTACCATTGAACAGCAAGCATTTTAAAGTGCCTACTATGTGTTAGATGCTGGGGATGCAGAGACAAAATTTTAAAAGTCCTTACCCTCAAGGAACTCATATTATTCTATTGGGACAGACAACATGTACATTCAGAATAAGAATATTCAAAATAAACAAGTTAAATTTTGAGGGATAAGGAAACTGGCAGTTGAGGGAATGAAGAACAGTGTCATGAAGATGACATTAGAGCAGAGTCTGGGGAAAAACTAACCATGGCATTCTAAGAAGTGGCTGTGCAGAGGTGATGCAGTCCAGATGTGGGGTAGAGAGGAATGGCAGCCATGGCAAAAATGTGCAGATGGGAGTTGGAATGTGTGAAGAATAGTTTGGCTGGACCACAGAATGTAGAAAGTGAAGTAATGTATGATAAAGCTGGAAAAATAAGTTGGGCCCAGATTGTAAAGGGCTTTAAAAGTTAAACTGAAGAGTTTACACTTGATGTTAAAGGCAATAGAGAGTCACTGGGGTTTGTTGAATAGCGAAGTGACATGATCATTTAAGAAAACTGTATTTTCAGTTTGGGGGGAGCCGGTGTTTGGAACAAAGAGAGATTCAAGGCAAGGAGGCCAATTAGCTTATTGCACTAGTCCTGAGTTGGAGGTGCGGAGGGCTTGAACTTCAGGTTAGGATGGTGATTTTAAGAATAGATAAAAAGGAAAGAAAGATGTTGCTGAGATAGGAACAACAATATGTGGTAGCTGAGTGGCTTTGTGGGGAGAAGGAGAGGTAGTAGACAAGATGATGTTAAGGTTGCAAACCTGGGTAACTGAGAGGATGGTGATGTCTTCCACAAAAATAGGGAAATTTGCAAGAGCAGTGAGTTCTGGGGAAATTGGATGATTTTAGTTAGACATATTGAGTTGTGAGATGTCTTTGAGATATCCAATTTGAAACATTTAGTAGACAGAGATGTATGATGGGAGCTCAAGAGAGAGCTTAGAGCAGGGTATATATAGGGTTGGAGTCATCTCTATAGAAGTAATAAATTAAGTAAATTTAATCAAATTATATGTATTTATATCTATTATATTATTGTATTATATATTGCATATGTTATATATAATATATAAAATAAAAAATAAATTGATTAAATGAAATGTGATAATTACTATCCAGGGATAATGTTTGAAAGTCTTGTCTTGAACTTGAATATGCATTTATTCATAGTAGGCACTACTTACTATGTTTTAAGATTGTATTAGGCAATAGTGATGCAGAGTTGTAAATGAAAAACAATCAAGGTGCTTACATTCTATGGGGGAAATAACATGCCTACAGAAGGGTACATACAAAATATTATCATAGAAATGCACTAATGACAGAAGGGAGGGCTGACTGGGGAACGGGGCAACCAGAATATACGCCATCTTGGAGTGGGGGGGAGGGTAGAAATGGGGAGAAAATTTGCAATTCAAACTCTTGTGCAAATCACTGCTGAAAACTAAATATATTAAATAAAAAAAAGGAAAAAAAAGAAATGCACTAATAACTAAGGGGAATCAGAATAGGTCCCCAAGTGATGGCGTTTGGGCCTTGAAAGAAGCTAGGAATTTTAAGAGGTACAAGTGGCAGTTAGTTAGGTCTTTGCTTTTGGCATCTCAAATTCATTATGTCCAAAATATAATCCATTATGCTTTCTCCCTTCCCTTCCCTACCCTACCCCTATCCTGTTCTCAACTGTCATATTTCTTCTCAGGATACCACCATCAGATCAATTTCTTGGAGTCATCCTTAATTTTTCACTCTTTCACATCTCCCCACCCATATTTAATTAATATCTAATCTTGTAAATTCTACCTCTACAGCATTCTTTATATCTGTACCCTTCTCTTGACTCACAGTGCCATAATTTTAATTCAGGTCCTCACTGTTTCTTGCCTAGACTCTGGAAATAGTCTCATAATTGGTTTCCCTTCCTCCCATTTTTCTCCTCTCCAGCCCTTCCTCCATTCAACTGCCAACTTGATATTCCTAAAACACAGGTGTGATGATGTCTTTCCCAGCTCTGTTCAGGAAGCTCCAGAGGCCTCCTGTTGTCTTGAGGCTAACATACAAATTGCTGTCTCTGCTTGGCATTTATGGTCTTTTACATTATGTATGGCCTCAGCCTATCTTTCTATACTTGCTGTGCATCATTTCTCTTCAGAGACTTGATATAACAAAACTGGCTTTCTAGCTGTTCTTTTACACCACACTTTCCTTTTTCTTATTTTATATTTCATGCCTGGATTTCTTAATTTCTCCTTTGCATACATAGAGGCAGGAATTCTTTTAATGTAGTTGTTTAAGTGTACTTATTAAACCCAAGTAAAAATTTTCTTCTCCACAGTGATTTTCCTCATCTAGCCCTGGAGTCAATTCTTGTGAGTCTCACCATGAAGCACTGTAAAGGGGCAATGGATTTTTTCCAGAGTGTGTCTGAATGGTATGTAAGTTGAGAAATTTCTGTGTTGCCTAGAACAGAATTCGAGTGTGATTTGAACTGCCTCTTATTAAATTTAAAGTCATTTATTGAGCGCTTCCCACCTGTGGAGATTTTCCTTGCTATTAGGTGATAGAGATCTATATGACTTTGGTATTGAAAATTCTGTTCTTATATGATAGTCTGACCATAAAACTAAGGCCTTATTTTCTTACAGCAAGCAGCAGCAGAAAGGCAAAGTGGAGGCGACATTCTTAGAAGTAGAAGAGCTATACCTTCAGACAACTTTTGACCAGATGGATTTTTGTACTAGTAGAATGGATGGTACCCCTGAAAAAATCCAGGCTAGTGCTGGACTTTCTATCCATCAGAATCTAAAAGAAACACTGGATCGCTATCTTCTGGGATTGTCTGAACAGCTTCTAAATAATTATTCTTTTGAGGTGAGATTTAAAGATAAATTTAAATCTGCAACTTTGACCAATGATATTTTTTTCCATACTAGGGGCACTGAGTGGGAAAGGCTGGAGAGGAAAGAATCAGTGGTATAAGAAAATGCTATCTTTAGAGGAAAGAAAATGCAGCCGAGGGGGGCACAGAGGCTAGCAAGTATTAAGTTACACTTGTGTTGTGCTAGACTGTTTGACAATCACACGATCTCTGAGTTAGAAATTATTTAATCCAACTGGTATCTGAACAGAGATCTGCTTTGCAGCATTAAAATGGTCATTCAGGCTCTGCTCTTGAGGCAGCTTCTTTTACTTCTGGACAACTCCAATTATTAGGAAGTATTTCCTAGTATCAGTGCAGAATTCATCTCTTCAGTTTCTACCCATTTTCCCTAACTCTGCCTTTTTCTGTATCACAACCATTTAGGGCTTTGAAGATTAATAGTGATGATGATAATGATGATGATGATAAGAAGAGTAGCCAACAATTATATAGTACTTAAAAATTTTCAGAACACTTTTACATTTGTTATTTTCTTTGGTGTGTGAAGTCCCTAAATTCAAGTAGTCTTTTGGGGAAAAAAGGTGTGCAGCCTTTCCAGACTTTTGATTGACAGAGTGGCATAATCAAAGTGATGTTTTATAAAGATTAATATGGTGGCAGGAGGCATGAATGAATGAAAAAGCATTTATTAAGTACTTACTATGGAGAAAGCACTATATTGAGTGTCTGGAGTACAAACAGAAAAGCAAGATGGTTCCTGTTTTGGGGCATATTCTTTTGGGGGAGACAGCACATAGAGGAGGTTTTAGTTGCAAATCACATGGAAAAGTTCAGTGGACCTTTAGGAAACAGTGGCAAAACAGATGTTAATGCATATTTTTAAGTGTCAATTCCATTGATTAAAACCATGTCTACTCATGATGTTGAACCATCTGACCATTGTAGGGAGGAGATATGTGGACAACTACATCCTCCCTCCACCTCCAACCCCTTTCCAACTTACCATGTAATCATTTTGGATATACTTATTTATGTACATGTTGTCATCTCCAATAGAATGTAAGTTCCCTGAGGTTGGAATTGTTTCATTTTTGTATTTATATTCTCAATGACAAGCACAATGACTGGCACATAGTGGGTTCTTAGTAACTATTTGTTGATTGATAATGGCAAAGCAAAAATAGAAATTTAAGGTGGAAAAAGGTACTGAATTGGAAGGAAGGGTCAGGTGTATTCATGGGAACCTAAAGAGTTATGTTTTTAAGAGAATTCTGAAACCTGATTGGAGAAATAATTTCTCATGTCTCTTCATCTTTGTTACATAAAATCTGCAGACCACCACTCAGTACCAGGGAACAGAGAAAGAGGCAGAAGGAAGAATAGCAGAACACTTCAGGAGTAATATGCCTGCCTCCTCATTCTTACGACTCAGAAAGCCTAAGAAAAATGAGCTCATAAAGACCCTGCACTTGACCACTTACATTTCTTTATCATGTAGTCCAGTTTCTAAATTCTGTTTTATTTTAATTAAAAATTATTAGGGTCTTGACCAGCCAGTTGCCCTATCTCAGTATGCAATGATGAGGCGGGAGCAACGATGGTTATAACTCCAATTTATTGGAAGCCATTATCCATATTTATAGGTTTTTGCACTACGTAAGCAGAAGCAGGTGTTCAAGGGGTAAAGGGATGAGAGCATGGGAAGATCGATATCTGGTGGGAAGAATCTGGATTATTGTAAACTATGTTGCCTACAAGCATATGGGAAAAACTAGGGCTGTGGTAAGGTGGTTTCCATAGGAGTATGGGAACAGGAGGGGAGTGCTATTCTACAGTAACAGGGAAGGCTGGGAACAGAAGGGGAGTGCTGTTTCTACAGTATCTAAAGAGGCCTGGGAAGGCTCGGGCAGGATACAAACTGATTATCAGAACTGTATGAGCTATGTGAGGCACGGGGCAGGATGCCCTTGTAAAGTATCAAAGAAGTTCCCATTAATTAAAGCATGTTTGTGTTAGGCACTGGTTCAAGAGCGTTAGGTAGTGGCCAGCTGTGTTCCTCCTACTGGGCTTGTGAGTCCTTGGTGGATGGACTCTGCCTGCATGAGAAAGGATGGCTATCAGAGCAAGAGGGGGGTGCTGTTAAGGGGGGCTGTTAGGGACGGAAGTCTTTCCTCCGGGCGCCTACCGTTCCAACTCCTACCAAGCCTGTCTGGTTATTAGCCAGGAAACAGGCCAAGTGCTAGGGTCCGAGCAGCCCCGGGGACGGCACTAACTCCCTACAAAAAATAACTCATCAATACTACAATAACTTTAAGAGAAGAGAATTTTTGATAATTGTTTTGTTCATTCCATAATCACTTCAGTGCCTTTTACACTAAGGCGCACGCGCGCGCACACACACACACACACGCACACACACGCACACACACACCCACACCCCGCCCCCTTCTGATGTTCTTTGTGCTGCTTAAGTGTTGCATTGAGCATGTCAAATGGTGAAGTAGAAATACCACTGTATATAATGTTTGGCTGGTAGAGTGTCTGTGTTTGTCTTTGTCTTGATTTAGCAGGCTAGGGCCTGGGATGTTTGGATCAGAGTTTCTTTCAACTATGGGGCTTTTAAAAAAATGTTCACAAAGATAAGACACTACTTGTTAAACTTTTTTACTTATACCTATAAAGCTAGTTCATTTAAAAGATAGTCACAGGATACTTAAAGTCATTTGTCAACTCCAGAACAATACTATATTAACAGAAACATACTTTGTATTTGTGCTTCTGGTTTATTTCAAGACGATAAGGTCAGAAGCTCTTGTCCGATGTTCGACTCTTTTGGTGGGTGTTCTTGGCTGCTATTGTTATGCAGGTATATTGTCTGAAGAAGATGCATACAAATCAAGATTGTTCCAGAATGCCAAGGTAAGAAAATATAAGCCAAGATTTTTTGGACAAAATTTTTAAATAGCATTTATTTCATGAACAACTGATTTATTTGATAGGAAGTTGGCATTTGAGACATTTGTTTATTACAATAATAATGATACTGGATAACATTTATAAGTATTTACTGTGTCAGGCATTGATAAGCACTTTACAGTTATCTCATTTGATCATAACTCTCTGCAATAGGTGCCATTATCATCCACATTTTATAGATGAGAAAATTGAGGCAAACAAAGGTTAAGTAATTTATGCAGTGTCATATAACTAGTAAGCGTCTAAGTCTGAATTTGAATTCAAGTTTTCCTGACTGTAAGCCTGTTGTTCTGTTCTCTGTGCCTCCTAATTGCCCCTTATCTGTACATTTAGTTTAGACACATTGGTCTCTGAGGTCCTTCCACTTCTTAATTTGTATTCCTATGATCATATGGTCCCATATGTATGATTCCATATTCTGTTCTCCTTATAGGAAAATCTATATGACCCCAAAATCTAAGTCTGGGCTAATCTTTACTGCTTTAATTCATTTGTACAAGCTTTGGGTATGCTTATATAACATGTATTTTCTTTAATCTTTAGACTTAAATTTAATTTAAATCTAGTCACAGATTAATAAATATCAAGTTGTTCAATTGCCCAGTGATAATACCTAATTAATATTCTTTTATGGATTTAATGAAATTGGTCTTTGAAAGCTCACCTTTTTTTTTCCCTCATTGGATACTATCAGTTTTGTATGTAAATCAAAAAGTATTGTAGTCTCCTTTGCACAATTTTTTTCCTTCATGATTGTTAGTTGTGTGATATTATCAAGTTGAGCTTCCTGATAACATCTTTATCAAAAAATTCAGAGACTTCTCCAAAAAAGCTAGATTTCTGTTGCTGCGTTTTACTTGAGTTGTTTCTGGTGTGTTTTTTGTTTCTTATTCTGTTCTTTAATAGTCTTTGATGCAGTATGCTGGAAAAAGCATTACTTTGTTTAAAAGTAAGATAAATGAAGAATCTAGAATTTGCTCATTGAGGACTATGATGTTGCTTTGTACCAGCTACTTGTATAATTGTACAAAGGTAAGATTCCTTTTGGTTTATGTTTTAACCTTGTAATTTCCTCAGCAATTTGGAATATCTAGTTGACTGTTGGTTGCTGGCATTTTAGTTTTTTTTAATCACAAAATTATATATTCAATTTAAAACTAGATGGAAAGTACATTTTAGATAAAAATGAATAAAGCAACTACAACTTGGGCTAAATATACGGAAAAATTTTGTTCTGAGATAATTCTACCATACTGAATAAAATACAAAACTGACTTTATAGCCAGCATTTGTTTCAACCATTTATTTTGTCCCTGCTGTGTACCTGCAACAGGGTAGGCAGTAGGCCTTCTGGGAAACAGAAGGATGAATAAGAGATACTGACTGCCCTCTAGGACCTTTATTCTACTTTAGTATTTGATTTTGTTGGAGTTAAATGGGTTAAACTGACTGGAGGGCTAGTTTGAGCAAGGTAGGCCTGGGCATTGGCATAAGGCCTATGAAAAATGGTTCCCATGGTCCCTTTCAATTTTAGGTATTTGACCGACAAGCACTTATTAGGTGTGTACTATATGCTAGGCTTAGGCTATACAAAATCAAAAATGAAATAGGCTATGGATTCTGTTAAAGTAATCTCAGAACATAATGCACATGTGCGGTTAAGAGATTGTCCTTTACGTTATTGTGAGGGAGAGAATGGTTCATTTTGATGTAGGACAGAAGTAAGGTACAATGAAGAACTGCATGAAATGATGGCAGTGTGTGTCATAGGGAAGAAAGGGTTAGAGAGCAATCAATCAAGTGGATAGATAAATAGGTAGATAACCTACTGTATTCTAGGCACTGTTAAATGCTGTAGATGCAAAGACAAAAACATAAGATAATCCTTGCTCTCCAACAGTGTATGCTTCCATTCACTATATGTATTCAGAGTAAATATATATATATATATATATATATATATATATATATATATATATATATTTATAGACATGTGTATATATTTGCATACACACAGAATCAGTACAAAATAAATACAAGGTTGTTAGCTACAAGGTAGTCTGTGAGGGAAGGAAGGAGGATACTAGCGTCTGGAGTGGTTAGAAAAGGCATTGTGTAGAAGGTGGTACTTGAGGTATGTCTTGAAGGAAATGAGGGATTCCAGGCATAGAGGAAGGACATGGAGGAGGGCGATGGAGTGCTTTGTATGAAGAATAGCAGGAAGGCTAACTTGGCTGAATCTGTAGAGTTTGGGAAGAGAAGTGTGTGGGTCAAAGACCACTACTTAAATTAATCACGACAAAGACTTGGATACCTTGAAATCAGAAAGGAGTTTATTACTTTCTCACGAGAAAGGGTACAGCCCTTTGTTGCTCACATCAGCACTGAACAGGGAGTACTGGACAGGAAGTAGGAGTTGGGAGACACACCTTCAGCCTTTTATCCCTAACATGAGACCCCACCCCCACTGTACCCCCCTCCCCCTTCATCCCATTGGCTGGGCTTCAGGGTGCACAATCTATCTCACTAAAATCTACCCAGCAACAGAGGCTGTACACGGGGCGGTAGGAAGAAAACTGCAGACAAGGCCTTGATGGGGGAGTCTTTCGATAATTTGTTTCTATTCTGTGCTCAAAAGCAGGGTCCAGGTGACTAGGGGAGGGTCGAGTACAATACAGGGTATACTGAAAAACATGTTTTCACAAAGTTAGCTTGCTGCAGGTATTGTTTTGGTACGAGGGAATATATTTTAATAGAACATAGGGCACAAGAAATTATTAACCCCTTGAGGAGGCTTCACTTTTCGAGAGATCATCTGTCGCCGAAGTCATGGATATTGAGGCTGTAGATTGGGGACAAATTATGAAGGGCTTTAAATGTCTGGCAGAGTAGTTTATGTTTTAACATATAGGGTGCCCAGGGA